>NW_023270431.1:22233177-22353163 GCF_011800145.1 Mirounga leonina
GGGGCGGGTTTACATTTGAGAAAACGCAAGAGATAAACCTGTTTTAAGTATTTTTCCAAACTGTGATCCCCATTATACTATTCATATGCTGAAAGGGATTAAATCTATTTTGGGGTAAACAGAGGTCAAGACAAAAAGCATGCTTTGTTCTAAGAGATCCAAATAGCCTAAACACGTGTTCTTTTTCTTTCTTTTTTCTTTTTTTTTAAGATTTTATTTATTTGAGAGAGAGAGAGTGAATGAGAGAGAGAGGGAGCAGCGGGAGGGGCAGAGGCAGAGGGAGAAGCAGACCCCCACTGAGCAGGAGCTCCATTGCTAGACTTGGGGATCATGACCTGAGCCAAAGGCAGATGCTTAACCAACTGAGCCACCCAGGTGCCCCCTAAACACGTCTTTAATAGATTTCTTATTGCTCTGCCTCACTTCAGCTGACAAGGCGATACATTTGTGGGACTTTTGAAAACCAACTTCCCACCAGCATAACAGTAGTTTCAGAGTTAATAAAGAGCATCAATAGCATGATGAGGGCCTTGTTATCTTGTAGAAGCTGTACTGTTTCAATAAGGCAGTTTGGGGATTTCCTACATAGCACAGTTTAGAATTGTAGACATTCCCCCTTACCTGAAGCTGTGCCCCAGTGGCTGTATTGATCACAAGCCTTTCTTTGGATCCTAAGGACAAGTGTTTGTACTTTATTACTACCATGCCTAGATTTCACTGGCTCATGTTGATTGTGTATTTCCTTTTGAAGTCTTTAAGAGTAAAACCTACAAAGAGTGCCTGAGACATCTGCTCTTGCAGATATTATATGTTCCTATTGGCTGAAAGACCATTTTGAACCACCTATTAGTGTGGTCAAATTTTATGATTAACGACATAAAATAGAGATGCTTCCTGCTTTCCTTCCAGCTTGCTCAGCTTGGGGAGCTCTTACTTGCTCCCATCTATCCCTATTCAAGTCTGATTCACAAGGAGTTTTTAGTATTTGTACATTCACATCATGGTTTCAGAATGACTGTTATAGCTCCAAACATCATCCCAGGCACCAAGGAAAAATATATGTCACCAGCAAGCTCTTTTTGAATATGTGGCTCTTTTATCAGAAGGCAAAACCTTGTTCAAAAGCCTGAGGAAGAATTCCCCTTATATCCTATTGGCCAGATTAGAGTCATATGACCACTTTTGTAATGAGGGAGACTGGGAAAGTATCTATATGGAAGGAGGAATGGGATCACCACAACTGGTTAAGTACATTATTGCTCCAAACAATTAAGAATCAGAGTTCTATGGGAAAGAAATTAGCTTGTTAGTTTGTTAGTTTTCATTTACATAATTGTATCACTATATATATACACATAGGATACATGGCCTTGATGTACATGAGAATCAAAGCTTTCCTCTGGAAGGCACCCTCTTGTAAGCCTTCTTTGATGTGGCAAACATCAAATTGTGGGAGGGAGAAATTCTTTCCTGTCCCAAACCACTCTACAAATCCCCATATGATGGAATGTTGAAATTTATGAATGAGGGGAAGATACAGAATCTGATGGAGTTCAAGTCCCAGATAAAAACTTGGAGGAGGCTTGAAGTAAAATGCCTCTATGTGAAACTTGGGTCATGGAACTTTTTTTATGGGGCTGGTATGGTCCAATGGCTACAAATATTAAGCTAACCCAAACTGAAATGAATGAATGATCTCTTTTTATAAAAGTGGAACATTGAAACATCCTCATTCTACATTTTTAATTTTATGTTTGACTCTGTAAATGGTTAACTGAGTAGGGGCTATAGTGGAGAGGCATATAGGAAGAGGAACTGCAGAGAGTAGTTATGGGGCAAGGATGTGATCCCAAGGTATAACCCCTCCTTTGGAACAGAAACCTCTGGGTCTTTGGGTGGGAGTAACAAAAAGTTAGGTGCTATGAAAGCTGGGATGTGTTTGGTTTAGTATTGTATCCTCTCTCTAGAGCAGTCTTGAACCTAGGAAGTAGAACAGGTGATAAGGACCCAGTTGGGTGTCTGAGGGACAGGGAGAATGAAGAGCAGAGGTTACAGGGCAAATAGGGCAGGCAAGATGAGTCCCAAATGATAAGTCACACCTGCTCAGGTGGCAGAAGAATGAGGAAATAGAAAAACAGCATGGTGGGTGGGACCCGCATATTTTTCTATCAACTAAATAAATGCTTTCCTTGGAGTGTAGGCTAGACGTGATCTAGTTAGTCACCTTTTACCTTCAAGCTGGGCTTTCTCACCCTCCTTCCTCATACCTTTTCTCCTTCTTTACCTCCTAAAAACTGCACATTTATACCTCACCAGCAATGTGCTCATTACTGTTACAGTCTCTCACCTTAACGAGTTTACAATCACATAATCAACCAACCAAATGAGATGGTTCATATACAAATCAAATGCTGTGGTATTGTAGGGGAGGGAATTAGTAATAATGCTGATAGAGCTATCGAGGAAGGTATGAAAAGAGAAAGATGGAATAGCTGGTTCCTAAAATTCCTTCCATCTCTTAGCAGTCTATAATTTTGTTTGTTTCTGTCTTTCCTTTCCAAGCCCCATAACCTTATTTGCTTACTAAGCAAACACAAATATAGCTTGCCATGTCTCAGGCAACCATTTTTTCAGCATTATAGATGTCCATTCTTTTAATGTTCATAAAAACCCGTTGGGGTAGGTGCTATTATTATCTTCATTTTATCTATGAGGAAACTGGTGCAGAGAAAGAAGTTAAGTTACTCTCCCAAAGTCATATAGCTAGTAAGTGACAGAGATAAGGTTTGAAACAAGAACTCTGCCTCCACAGCCCATGGTCTTAATCATTTTAGCATGTTGCATTTTTGAATTTCAGTATTTGTTCACAAAAAGAAAAATATTTGAGTGATGAATACAAGATCTAATTTTGAGCTAATTTCCTGTTGGATGGGTAGAGTTCATTTTCCCTTTTTAAATTTTTAATAAGATCCAATTGACTCTAAGTAGTTTTTGAAGTGAAGCTATAGAATTTTAACCTTTCACTATGCAGGAAATGATGTGCAAGTACAGGGGGCAATGAGGAAATGATTTAGGTGTCCATTAGGGGTTCTTCCACACATTGGACTTCATGTCAGTGAAGCCAAAAGAAAAGAAGCTGTTCATGTAGGCTAAACTGACCCCCAGATCTGCTGTTCTATTGGCTGTTCTGATCTTTCCCTCATTAAACAAGTACTGATGGGATAGAATTTATACACCCACACTATGCCAGTTGAGATGGGGACACATGGAAATACAGGCTTGGTATCTGCAATTAGCGAACTTAAAATTTAATCAAGGAGACTACACACACACACACACACACACACACCACCTTTAAATAACTTTCACAACCTAACAATATGTATCAAGCACCCAAACAAGGAATTTAAGAAGCTGAATGATCACTGGGTAGACTTAATGGAAGGGCTGGCTTTGGCCAGATGGGGAGACAGCATATTGAACTTACACACCTCTGCAAATTTTCTTGGTCTCATGTGTTCCTAGGACCTTCACTTCTTCCACCCATCTGCTTAGCTTCAGCTACTGCTGCAACACCTGACAAATTCTGTGGTCCATGAGGTTCTACCATCTGAGACTGGCCAGTTCCATGCCTGGAGTCTCTGGCTTCTCCCACCACTTTGAGTCTTGTATGAAATATCATATCATGTTAAACATAGCCTATGGCTTCCTAGGCAGCTCCCACACGGTCCAGAAGTGTGGGAGAGTTGACTTTGGCCAAAGGGTAAACAGGAGCTGGAAAGAGTTTGGGCAGAAAAGTACTCTTTCTGTTTCTCTCTTTAAGACTTATCTGAAACATAGCTTCTCTGACCAGCTTGTCTGGAGATACCCTGGGTAGCTGAGCAGGTGACCTGCCAAGCGACTGACTTGAGATTCTTCAAGCTTATTGCGAAGTAGAGGCCATTGTTGTTATGCTAACATTGCTTGTCACTTTTCCTGCCTCACTTCTCTTTTCCTCTTACTCTTATCCTGGGATTGCACCTCCTTAAATAATCTTTGC
Organism: Mirounga leonina; assembly: GCF_011800145.1. Taxonomy (NCBI): domain Eukaryota; kingdom Metazoa; phylum Chordata; class Mammalia; order Carnivora; family Phocidae; genus Mirounga; species Mirounga leonina. The sequence goes on from NW_023270431.1 coordinate 22,237,217, forward strand.
TTCAGTTTCTGTTTTCTAGAAGCCTTGGAGTAACACAGAAGAGAAGAAAATCTTTGTATAGAATATGCAAAGGAATGATCCAGGTTGAGAACATTTATGTTGGAAATAGCCAAATATTAGATATTATTAATATTAATATCAAATATTAGGTCAAATATTAGAGGTCTATGCTGAGAGACACGTGGATTCTTTGAAGGCTTTTGAGCAGAGGAATGCCATGATGGAAACTGGGATTTAGGAAAGTGGATCAGGTTGAAATAGAAAATTGGAGTAGTGGAGATGGAGAGAGCTAGAGGCAGGAAGACTATGATTTAAACATGAGGATGGGGGCGCCTGGGTGGCTCAGTTGGTTAAGCGACTGCCTTCGGCTCAGGTCATGATCCCTGAGTCCCGGGATCGAGTCCCACGTCAGGCTCCCTGCTCAGCAGGGAGTCTGCTTCTCCCTCTGACCCTCCTCCCTCTCATTCTCTCTGTCTCTCATTCTCTCTCTCGCAAATAAATAAAATCTTAAAACAAACAAACAAACAAACAAACACACATGAGGATGAATGTAGGACCAAACTATAGAAATTAAATGGTAGACAAGAAATCTTAGGATGGCTTTAGCCATCTTGATATAATAGGAGTCAAGGTCATTCACTAAAAGTAAGTAAAGGAAGGTACAATTGGAGGGTCAAGGGGAGGAGAATGTGTGTGTTATTCTCCTGAGCATCCATGGTTCAGAATGGGTCACATTGCTTTTTGCTGGGCCTGGCTGTGTGGCTCTTGGTTTTTCTGCTCTCTATTAATAAGCTTCTAGGACACCTATAAAATTTCTCATTTCATGATTTGTTTGTGTACTATAAACAGGTTGTCAAAAGACTGATCAGCTATTTACATGGTCTATTTAATTTGGATTTTGTTAATTCAGCTTTGTTAATTTTATAAATTAATTTAACAAATTAAAATTAAATGTTGTTAACTAAACTACTATAGAAACTTCTATTTACAGCACATTTTACTAAACAAACAGATGCATCCAGTGGTTGTATAGCCACTGGCTTTTCCTGAAACCACAGAACACTAATGCAGTCATGACTTTTGTCTAGATTTTGCTGTTCATGAGAAGGCAGAAGTGGGCTAAGCAAGCCACACTTTCATTCTGGATCTGAAATAGAAAAATGTGTGCTCAGTGAGTTTTATTTATTTTTTTAAATCCTCAGCTGCATTTAAAAATATTTTTGAGTACTTTTTTTTTTTTTTTAAGTAGGCTCCACGCCCAGCGTGGAGCCCAACATGTGGCTTAAACTCATGACCCTGAGATCAAGACCTGAGCTGAGGCCGAGAGTCCGAAGCTTTACTGACTGAGCCACCCACTCACCCCTTGAGTACTTTTTGAGTTCTGTATACATTGGCCAGTTATTGAACACTTGGGTCTGTGTTGAAGTTCCCTGTGTTCAAGATTGTGTACTTGCCTAAAGGAAGGCATAATGTTCCAGAACATTACTTGAGTATAGTTCATGTGCTGAGACAGGCAGAGGTAAACTATAAACCAGATGAGATAATATATCTACACAGGCTCTGAGTTGAGAAAATTCAAAGTTTTCTTAAGTTAGCAAACAAACCCACCAACTAACCAACCAACCAACCAACCATAAACATGAAATGGGCCCCCTAGAGAAAAAAATGGTTTATCGTGCATGATGTTGTGGTTTCCAGGGACTTAGACTGTTACCTGGCTAGTGACTTAGGTTGGAGTCTGCTTTCTGACCCAGATGCTTTAGTCTTGTTCTCATGGCACAAGTACCAAAGTGGGTCCTTTCTCGAGGGGCGGTGTTCCAACAGAGGGGCCCCGTTTGTCTGTAGTGTTGAAGTGGTGGTCCTGATGCTTACGGCGGGATATCAATTCCTTGCAACTGCTCTTGCAAAAACCATGCCTGACCTAGAGATGAGCGTCTCAGCTGCTTTCTGGTGGTATTTATTGATAGTCAGCTGCTTGTCATTGGTAACTACCTCGTTTCAGTTTCATCACAGGAAGATGTGAGCCAAGAACAGCATTTAGAAATCAACCCAAGACTTGTGGGAGTATGACCACTGTCATAGGTGGAAGGCTGAACAGTGTGGGGGGGGGTTCAAAAATGGGGGAAACTTCAAAAGTATGGGGGAGCATCACATTTTGAAGTGATGGAGGATGGGAGGAAAAAAAGTCAGTAAGGAAATGTAAAGTACAAGGAGAATGTGGAGGAAGACTGAATTAGACAGGCTTTTTTTTAACTTCTGCACACAGGAGAAAGTATATGCTAGGAGTTGGCCCTTTAACCATATGAAGATGTCTATGTCAGACGCTTTGAGCACTGCTTAAAAAATCACCACAAGGTCTTTCTTCGGATCACTTCTAGCCTCTCCGTACATCAATTTACCTCAGTCCCTGGACCCGCTGGGCTGTCTCACCTTGCCTAGACCTACTGGGATTAAGCTTTGGTCTATTTATCATGGTTCTTGCCTGGCAACCTCATATGAGGCTGCCTGTGAAAGCTGTCTCCTGGCATCATGAATCTCATTCATGGGTTAGAAGTTTCCTGTACCTGAGCCACCCATGTCCCAGGACCTAGGTGTCTCGTATTTATTTATTGCTCCCCTGGGCCTGTTGAGAAAGCTTTCTATGAAAAAAAACATAAAAACAAAACAAAAGAGAACTCACCTAATCAACCAGTCCACCCACTCAAATCCCCAAAGATCTACGAGTGTGGTGACTGCAGTGACCTTAAGGCAGGCCACCTGGATTCCTGAGGCAAACGCCCACTGGAGCAGTTCCCGGGCTGTGGCCATGAGTCTCCCTCCCTTCAGCTCCCTTCAGCTCAGAACAAGAGCAGGTGAGCCAGCAAGCTGCTTCACAAATGCTCAGCTGGCCTCTGAGCCTTGGTAGGGCCGGCTGTTTAAGGAACCCGATGATGCCTCTAAATTAATAGACATTTGAGAGGTGCTGTGGGCTGAAGGATTTGCTACTGTGTCTCTTTTTAATATAGGAGAATGAGGAGAAATGGGGCTTCCACCTCTTTACAGATAATCCATGGCCTTTTTGCCAAATCCAGTGGTGGGTGTTTAATTCTCCTCTAAGCTCCTCTGTGGGAATCTGTGCCCCATACACCATTTTTTGTCTTTTACCTAGTAGTGTTTCCTAAAACCCAGCCCTAGATACTCTTTTATTATCCTTCCATACTCTCTTTCTTTCCTGAAGAATAGGTTTGTTTGTTTGTTTATTGGAAACAGGAATCCATAAATTTATTTATTTTTGTTTTTATTTTAATTCCAGCTAGTTAACATATAGTGTTATGTTAGCTTCAGGTGTACAATATAGTCTTTCTTTTTAAGTTTTAAAAAAGATTTATTTATTTGGGAGAGGTGGGAGGCAGAGGGGGAGAGAGAATCCAGAAGCAGATTCCCCACTGAGCACAGAGCCTGGCGAGGGGCTGGCATGGGGCTTGATCCCAGGACCCTGAGATCATGCCCTGAGCCAAAACCAAGAGTCGGTTGCTTAGCCCACTGATCTTTGGGGATTTGAGTGGGTGGACTACTGTATAGTCTTTTAACAGTTCCATTTGTCACCCAGTGCTCATCAGGACACCTGTACTCCTTAGTCCCCATCACCTATTTAAAACCCACCCCCTCTCTGGTAACTATCGAGAACAGGTCTATTTTGATTCCAACTTTCTGTAGATAACACGTGCCTCCATTTGTCCAGCCCCAGATTTTCACCTGAGCTCTGAGACTCATTTATAACTGCCTACTTAGATGTCTTCTTTATTATGAAATCATTCAGAAATCATCACATCGAAGGCCAAACTTATCTTCCTTTAAAACTTTCCCAATTTACTCCTACTTTTGTATTTCTAATCCTGGAATAGTTTCTTATCTTTCAGTAATACACATTCATTACCTTATCCTATTTAATTTTCTTTTAAATAATTCTTTACTTTGTTTTCTTTTCCTTTCATTTTCACTGCTGTTCTCCAAACCTCCTGTTCTTAAATAATAGCCTCTTCACTTCTCTTCCTACTGCTAGGTGTATCCCCTCCAATCATCATTTCAAGTATGAAACCTTCTGTTGTTCTCCATAGCTTACAAGACAAAGCCAAGCCTCCTAGCCCAGTCTGCTCTAGTATAACCTATAAACTCGACCTTATCTTTCATAGCAGGTTGGGGAGAACCTGGATCCTTGGTGGCCTGTAGAAAGGCGGGCTTGATAAGGAGGAGATGGAGCATATTATAAAGACAGCTGTTACCTCACCAATGTAGGTTTCTCAAATTTCATATTGATATGGGTCACTGTTACACCAAAGCTGGGTCTAAAATTTGAACTAGAGACCTCAGTTAAGTAGCGTGGTGCAAATTTCAGATAAATAAATACTTAGTCTCTGTTGAGCTGATGCCAAATAAAATGGGAGAGGGGGAAGACAGAAATGGGGTTATGCTAGAACCAGCTGGATTCGAGTTAGACAAAGGAGAGAAGTTTGAGGAGATGCAGGGCCATGGGACCAAGGAGAGGTTATTAATTCCTATTTCTTAAATCAGCATTGAGGTCATTCCTGGCAGATTATCCATCCTCCTTTCCTGATGTGTTTACCCCATAGCTGTTATTCCTGTCTGATACATTTTATATTTTATTTGATCATTATATGTCTCCCACAACAAGAATGTAAGCTCCATGAAGGCAGGGAATTTTGCTTGTTTCGTTTACTTCTTAGAACCGTAACTGGCACAAGGTATGTGTTCAACATTTATATATTTATTCGTATATGTTTATAAATATTTGTTGAATAAAATAAATTTCATGATGAAGAATAAGTATTTGTTGGATAGACTTTCTAGTTTAAAACCTTATTTATTTATTGGTCAATGTGAACATTTCTACCCTTAAACATGTTAAGTTTATTTCTCTTCAAAATAATCTTTATGCTATTCACCTGCTTAGAACTTTCTACCTTCTCTTCAACTATTCAAATTCCACCCCCATTTTGGCTTCTGGTCAGTTGCATCATGGTAGGGAAACTTTCTCTAGCATCCCAGGCTACGTAATTACCTGTCTTTTTGTTCTCCAGAAGCTTTTGCTGTTTGTACCACTCATCTTTGGAATTCTCACAAACTCAGATGCTGGTGTACCTTGCTGCTCAACGCCTCCCTTGGATTCTGGTTTCTGTCTTTCTGAACTTGATCTTCTCTTACTATCCATGTTCTGCTCCTTAGCCCTTAACAGGTGTTGGTTTCGTGTGTGCATTTTGCTCACTCATGTGTTATTGATTCATTCAACACATACTCGCCTAACACTTGGGTGTTACACAAGGGGGCATAGAAATGAACCCGGCCCAATCCAAGCTTTTAAGGAAATTATAGTCTAGTAGAGTGTAAACTAGTTAGATTTTACACTTCTTTAAGATAAGACATTAAAAATTTTTTTTTGTATGTGTCCCCATCACACCTCAAATAACGTTAGACACTCTATGAGCTCAATCAATAAGCCAAATTATCAAAGTATAACTTTAGCACTGACAGGAATTTAGACTATTCTAATCCAATCACCTCATTTTATGGGTGAGGATACAAAAAAGAATGGTTCAATAACTTGCCTGTCATATAGTTAACTAGTGGCAGATCTGGGCTGAGAGAAACTGGGGTCCTTGACTCTCAGGCCAAACTGTATCACTGTCAGGAAGATGGTAGAGAAAACAAGATTTATTTACATAAAAATAATTGTGTTTTAAAAAGTATTGATTAAAATTCTGGACGACTGATATCAATAAAATGAAATACCCAATATGAAAGTATTTATTATTTGGTTAGAACATATGGGAATAAATACATCACACTAAATGGAAAATTCTTTATGATCACCAGTGTGTGACAGTGAAGCCTCTGGTTATTATTATGTAATAACCCGGCAATTACTGCCAGGACCGTTGTTTGAGGTATTTAGAAACTCTCTGGCAACCCTACCTTGGCTATTCCTGGCTGCTCCTCACGCCCATCTCCTGCCTTATCCTCTTTGATCCTATTTAGTTAGTAGCTCTTTTAGGAAGTAAGAAATTGGAGCCTCAGGGACCCAGCTCTCTGCCCCCTTTTAGGCCACCATGAGATCACCACAGTAGGACCCACAAGAATCTTGGTAATTTTGATTTGCATTCTCAGTCTCCCTTCTGGATGTGGGAAATTCATTCTCAGAGGCTGAGCTCTCACTCCGTATATCTCTGAAGTCCAGGTGGTGTGCCAGTAGGTACATGAGAAGGGGAAAGATTTGGTGACAGGGTTTCGTCCAAAGTAGAATTAAAAAAAAGGGTTTGGAAGTAAATATCCCCATTGTAAACGCTAATTTGAGTGCTGGGTGAGTTATGGTATATCTCTGAATGCATTTAATTCTAGTAGAACTTCTCTGATGGGGTCTTGTGTGGAGAAAACCACTGGAGGACTAAATATATTTGCAAATATAAATTTATACATAAAGTATTGCTGGGAACTGAATGTCTTTACATTAAAGAGTGGGATTAAAAAGTTATTAGCTGACCACAGAGGCCTGGGAGTAGTGTATGAAAGAGAATTCTGGGGAGCCACTTACAAACTAGAGGAATGTGGTATTATTTTTACTTCTTTCCCATTGCCATCACATAATGTGTGACAAGTAAAGATTGACTTCTACACAGAGATGGAACATTTCCCCAAACCATTAGGATTAATCTCACGTTGATCTAGGATAGGTTGATGTTCTTCCTCCCTTTATTCAGTTATTAGAAAATGGCTTATGATTTTTGTCTTTAGAGATGTATGGTTGCTGTCAATGAACAATAACACACTAGGTCAGATTTGTTCTAATGATCTGAGAGGCTTCAGTTGTAGCAGAGACAGAAAAATCTACAACCCGTGTTCACATGCGGCTGTACCAGATTTGAAGGTTAGAAGTCAGAGGACAAGGAGATACTGGGGCAATGTGCTGGTTTGGAAACAAAATTATATATGGGTGTTCCTAGCTTGGCATGAGGATAAGCCTCCTGGGGCAAACTCCATCCTTTTAGCTTTGAAATGCCAGACTCTGTGGGTAGCTTCCTTTCCAGATGAAGAGAAACTAGCAGAACTTGGGCTGGTGAATTGCTCATGACCAAAGAGGCCAACACAAAATCCTGGGAACTTTAGTGATGTGGTGAGATGAGGAGGAGAAGCAGGTACTTCATACGTTGAGCGTCTCACCTCCCAACGTGGGATCAGCGGGAGTCCTTGAGCCTTGGTCTCCTTCAAAATAAATCCTGGCAATTGCACTTTGATCACAGGACCAATTACCTTTCCCTACTATAATCTTCTACAGGTGTAATCAGATTATGTGAAACTATAATTAACAATCTGTGAATTGTGTCTTTTCAGACCCAATTGGTCCTCACCAGTGCTCAAAGACTATAGAAGCAATCTAGTTTTTAGTTCTTGGATGAGCTAGAACTGATGGTGACTCTACAGCTAAACTGAAACAAACTGTCATTTTATGGACAATGTCTATTTATCTTTCCCACATTATTAGAGTCAGTGGTTGAATTGGGAGGCAAGATGGGGGCTATAGCCATAAGACTGCATACTTACTGACTGAGGAAGAAGCGAGCTGGTGTCAAATTCTCCTGTCATGTTCTTATCCTTAAGGTGCATGGTGAAGCATTAAATGCTGTGGGATCCATATGATAAAAACTAGTGTCCCATAACATATACCAAGTGTCTGATATGAATCTAGGTCTAACCTGGACACAGTGTGGAGCAAAGAGGGGAGTCATCTAATGCTACATTGTCATTTACCCCCACCGTCCCTTCTTATTCTCATGAGCAGAGAGGTTTTTGAATCCAAAAGCAGGACTGACTTGTTTGAATCTGGGACCCTGGATCAAGCTGTATTTGCTATATTTTCCAAAGAGCAGGTTCAAGTCCCTAGACAGCTGTGCTGAACAGATTCCTTTGTTTTACCAGGAATGGGGATGATCCAGAATTTACCAAATTCAGAACTGCCTCTCTAGATCAGGGCCAATCCCTGAGTTAAGCTACAGAATCTCAAGTCTGAATCCCAGCTTTGCTCGGCTGCTTCTCTCAGGTTGAGAGAATTTATAAAGTTGAAAAACAGACTGTGTTACCCCAGAATAAAGGAAGCTGTACTTATATTACTCCTTGGCATGCCATTCATCATAGGGTTATCTTTTTCCCTAAGGTGGGAAAAGTTTTCTGAAGGCATGCTGGAGAGAGATGCTACTTGGTAAAGAGTTCTCAGAGGTGAAAGAAGGACTGGCTGTGAGCTGTCTTCTAGAGGAACGGCTACACTGTGTTAGCTTCCCCTGCTGCTTGTTTGTCCTTGCAGATATCTTGACTATGAACAATAGTTTCAATAAGGAAGACAGAATGAGTTCTGACAGGAAGGTTGGGAGCTGTGACGGGCAGGAGAAGAATGAAGCCAAACAGCATGGAGATGTGTCATCACCACTGGGTTTTACCTTGCTTTACATTCAATTACCTATTTTTTTCAAAGTGCTCGGCACTTTTTTAAGAAACAGCATATACGTTCTGACTTTGAATTAAAAGATGAACTTTCAGCTGCAATGTGTGGAAATAAGTCTCATTATTCTCTTCCCACACAAGTTCATTAATACATCCATCCATTCAAGAGTCATTTACTGAGAGCTCACTACGTGCAGTATAGTACTGTTGGTTACCAACCACTTATTTCCTATAAATTTTGTAGTAGGGAACGATTTTCCTTTTTATTTTTTAATTTTTTTAAAATTTTTTTTAAGATTTTATTTATTTGACAGAGAGAGACACAGCGAGAGAGGGAACACAAGCAGGGGGAGTGGGAGAGGGAGAAGCAGACTTCCTGCCGAGCAGGGACCCAATGCGGGGCTTGATCCCAGGACCCTGGGATCATGACCTGAGCCGAAGGCAGACGCTTAATGGCTGAGCCACCCAGGCGCCCCTGCCTTTTTTTTTTTTTTTTTAACAACTTGCTTTTACTTTAAAATTTGTTTTTGTTTTATGACTCGTGCTGAAGACTTCAAGACAGGAATCCCTGAATGAATAAAAAAGGTGGTGATATTTATAATAAGTTTTACAGCTTTTTAGATCTGTATTTCAGTAGACTTACAAAGGCATTGCCTTATTCACTCTTGGCGATATTTTGTTATTGCACACCAATGACATATAAGATGATACTGATTGACTCTAGAGATGCCCTACTTGTTGCCCAGAAGTAAAGGTACTAGCCTTCTGTGTGCTTATCTTTGTATATAACTAGCAGCACTTACAGCAATTGAACTCTTATATTTCTTAGCATGGATTTTGTGCCTATTATTATGCACTGTGTAGTGCTACCTTAACACCTGCATAAACTCACAGGCATAAATACAGGAAATGTGATAGAAAAAGGACACTGTGGATCAAAGATGCAGCCTTGAGATAGGATGGAAACTCACTGACAAAAACATAGGAGAAGAACACATTATTGGGTGAGATGTTGGAGGAGGAGAAACAACACTGTGACCTTCAGTGAAAGGGATCATGTTACCTCTCTGATGGTTACAATGAAAGGAATGTAGGTAATGAGGGCCTCCAGCGGAGAGGAAGAATGGCAAACAAAGTTGACCTGTGCCCTTCCAGTTCCTGGGGAGGAAGAACATAAAAACCTGAACAATCAAAGCTAAGTCAGTATTAGTAGAAAGGAAAGCTGTTGGTGTGGCTGTGGGGCTTGGAGAGGGTTCTCCTGGCCACCTTCAAGGCTTAGTGGAAAGAGTGTGTCAGCTGCCTGGTAAAGATGTGGCTAACTGCAATGTGGGAGGGGATTGAAAATATAATTTGCAGTGATGCCCCAGGAAAGCTGGGAGGTTGAACACAGGATTACCTGGGTCTTCTGTGTCTACTGGGGGGAAGGAAGAGTGAATCTCTGGTTGTAGGTAAGGAGAGCAGGCTTATGCACTAAGGTGAGCTAGGAAGTTTTAGCATCTATGTGCAGACCATCACTTACTGTCTGATTTCTGTGATAATTTGGAATTCTAATTAAATGACTTAATAAAACTTCCCTAACAAAACTTCCTGGTAAGAGGATTTATCTCCTATTTCACATGTCTCCCAAGTGCTGAGAAATGGAAATTTCCAACTGTCAGCATTTCATAATTCTGATTACCTGGGGGATTTAGTACAACCATCACAGTGATTTAGCCTATTCTCAAATCACACATCTCCCTTGCCATGGACACGTCAGTGTACTTGCTATGGCTCCTGAAGGATCAGTTTCACAGAAGGTTGAGCCACAGCACAGCCTGTAGATGAACAATCTAATGAGAGTTCTCTCAGTCTTCCTACATTCAAATCCTTAGAGGGTCAGAAAAATAACCTCTTAGTTTGGAAGAAACAATGAAATCTTAAGTGAAGCCTGGAGCGATTTGAAAAGCACTCTGCTATCCCTTCTTCTGAAGTTCATGCTAATAAATGTCTTGGGCCCTCTCTTGACTGCTGGTGTCATGGCATTGGAATGGTAATAATAACTCAGCCAATTAGTGCTTGTCAGAACACAATTTAATGAGAGCAGGTGCTGTGAAATTCAGAAGCCACAGTAAGACACAGGAAGACCAGTTTGTGAAGGAAGATGAATTCACCCTCAGGAATGTTTGCATTGGGAGAAATACTATGCAGTAACTATGCAAGACAGAAAAGAAAGGCCATGAGCCCATTCTGAATGGCAGGAGAAGAGAAAAACAAAGTGGGAAAGTGAGAAAAAGAACCAGCACCAAAAACCTTCATATAACAAAAACTAGGTGCTGAATGACCTTTAGTGTGGAAAGATACCATTTCGATGAAACATGAACTGAAAGGATTTCTTCTGAGGGCTAATTTACATTCTTTTCTTTTTCAGTCTTTCACGTAGTTCAGTAGGTACATGGTTCTGCATGGTTAGCATCTTTGCTTCCCTGAAAAATAAAAATGGGTCAGCCTGACACACCTGGATGCAAGCAGTCAGTCATGTGACCTTTGTGAGAGCCATGACTAAAGCCAGGTCAAGCCTTATTAGGACAGGGTGCATTTGGGGGCTTGCCCTGAGTTGGTGTTTTATGATTTAGTTAATGGAGGGATTTCCCTCCCAGGCTGAGCATGGCTGACACTGAAGTTGCTGCAGGGGAGCAGGACCTTCTAAGAGGTGATGAGGACATTTGTCTGATCTAGCCTAATGGTACTTGACTGGAGGACATTTGTGGTGGGCAAAATAAAAGCTTCTCAAAGATGTCCATCTCCTAATCTGGGAACTGTGAATTACATTAGTTTATATATGAAAAAGGGCTTTGCAGATGTAAGGTAAGGATCTTGACATGAGGAGGTTATTCTGGATTATCCAGGTGGGTCCAATCTAATCACATGTTTTTAAAGCTGAGAAACTGTCCTAGCTGGGTCAGAGAGATGTGATAGACCAAGGGTCAGAGAGATGTACTGTGAGAAGGACTCATCCCACTTTGCTGGCTTTGAAGATAGAGGAAAGAGATTATTTGTCAGAAAATGTGGGTATTCTCTAGAAGCTGGAAAAGGCAAGGAAATGAATTCTCTCTTAGAGCCTCCAGAAAGGAAGAGAGTCTTATTGACAACTTGATTTTTTCTTTTTTCTTTAAAAAAATTTTGTTATTGAAGTGTATGTAGTTAACATATCACATCATATTAGTTTCAGGGATACAACATGGTGATTCAACAATTCTCTACATTACTCAATTTTAAATCAGTGTGACGCAGTTTGAACTTCTGACCTCCAGAACTATAAGATAATGTGTTTGTTTTGTTTTAAGCCACTAAGTTTTTGATAATTTATTTTAGCAGCAAAAGAAAACTACTACAATATTGCACTATGCCAATACTAGCTCTTTGTTGTTTATTGCTTGTTTTATGAATTCTGTCTTAATAATAAATAATAAAGCTGCAATGTTAGGCTAGCTCCCCAAGGAAAATCTTGAACATAGAACATGATTTTAAACACTGAATTAAGTAAATAGGTTTATCAGTAGGTACACATTACTGAGTATATACTCTTTTTATTCACAAATACTTGTTGAGCCCTTATTATCAGCCAAACATTCTATCAGGTTAAAACCTGAATGAAGACAGATTCCATCCTACTCTCAAGGAGAAGGTTATAAACTTGTTGGGGAAGACTGACCAAAACCAACAATTTCAATGTTTGGAGTGAACAAGCTTGCTTCTCTTTGCTGTCCTCACTACAGGTATTTAGAGCTCATCTTCCTCTGTTGAACAAAGCCAGTTACCACTGCATCCAGTTTCCATCTTCCATAAATCTGTCCAAATCTGTCGTCTATTGCCACTTCCTTTTCTTTTTATTTGTTCCTGAGGGGTTATGTGGCTTATCTCCTGTGTATTATTGACCTTGGTTTTCTCTAGGAACCTGGTACAGCATGACCCTTCATGATACCTCTGGGAAAAGAAACCATAAAACAGCCCTTCCCTGTGCCCTGTGCTAAAGTAGGAGGAAGGAAATAAACCAGTCAACTTCCTGAACTATAGCCTTGATTCCAGGTTGTGAGCTAGATGCACACAGAACTTGCAAAATAATTTAGCGTTTCTTTATGGAGTGGTTCAGAATGAGTTAGAACAAATGATGAACAGGAATACTATAGAAAATAAAATAATTTAGGCTATATATATATATTTTTTAATTGCTATCCATTATTTTCTAGAATTGTAAATTCTAAGGATGTTGACAGGTTACATTCTCTTGGTGAAGGCATATCTTCCCTCTTCAGTGATCAGCTTCCTAGTTATGAGAGGTACATCTGCCCAGGCAAGTGCCTGAACCAAGAACAACTAGATTGGCCCCCACTACCGCCTTTATTTGTTGGCTATGCTAACAAAGAATGATATCAGTCAAAGAGAAAAATACATCTATTACCAAGCAAAAATGTTTGGGAGTTTTAAAGCTGTAGAGTTCTCTGCCTATAAACATCTAGTCAAATATTTCTGTATGGAGGGATGGTCTTTAATCCCCTTCCTGTGTTTTAAAGTGATGCCCTTTTCCAAACATGGCCCTGATTTATATAGATTAAATAGTGGTTGAATTGACCAGGAAAAGACCATGAGAAATGAACATACTGTAGCTCGTTTCTGTTGGACTTTCCTTTTAATTTTTGACAGGGTAAGGCTCTTGTGGCGAGTCTAGTATTTGACTAACTTCTGCAGTGACTATTGGAGGGTAGCATGCAGAAGTAGCAGACGAATGACTGAGAAAGTGTATCGAGGTGATTCAGGGAGGTGATTTGTGGCCATGTGATAAAATGTACAGATGTTAATTGTTCTTCCTCTTCTCACGCATGATCTCCTTGCTGTCCTACCCAGCCTGTGTGTGCCTGCTGAGAGCACATGACAGATGTTACAAACAGGAGGAATGGAGAGGGTGTAGTGTGAGAACAAAGGCACTGGGAGTGGGCGAGTGACAGATGAGGAGAAGAGCAGCCGGCAAGCCTGGGCAGAGAAAAGAAGCAATATTCAGGCTAGAAGGGCAGACAACCAGAGCCTGAGACTATTACAAAGCCCCAAAGGCAAGACCATGAATCGATTTGGGATTTCCCTGTCGTCCATCTTGCACATGAAGAAATCATCTCACCTCTCCTGAAGATTCTAGTGTCTAACCTGGAATTCCATTTGGAATGGAAAAAGCCAGAATTCTTCTTCACCCTCTAAGTGATTTGTTCATGGCAATTTTTATATTCAAGCAACGTGTCAGGTTTAGCATAGATTACATGGGTCACGTAGAGAGACAGAATTCCTAGGATCCAGCCCTGGCACACTCAAAATTTAGACATCCAGAGGATGAAGAGTCTGCAAAGAATACCTAACAGGAGGCAACACCGTGGGATTAGGATTGGAGAAAAGTCAGGAAAGAGCAGCTTCACAAAAGGCAAAAAAGGAGAGTTTTATGGGTTAAATTGTGGGCTAATAGGGAAAATAGAATAACATGTGTGGAGAGATGTGCCTACTGGATTTGCAAACATGGAGCAACTTTATTAGCATGATATGGAAGGAAGCCAGATTAGGATGGAATTTTCATTAATTCTTGATGTTTACAAAAACTTTTTTGAATACTTAGTATGAACTGGACATTATTTTGGGTGTTGGGAATTCATTAGTGAAAAAACAGACATGGTCATTACTTTTATGATGTCTTGGGGGAGGGACAAATAGAAGATAACAATTTACAAAGACGGAAATAATTTTGGAAAGTTGGAGGGAGAGAAAAGTCATTTCATCCGAGGCATAGTGACTGACAAAAATGGAAAAATTAAGAGAGAATATGAGATGATGAAAGGTTAAATCATATAGGGCGTTATAGATTACATGGGAGGGGATTAAAATTTCCATCTGCAATGGGAAGACTTTAGAGAGGTTTTTGCATGGGTTGTAATGTTATTTGATTTTTGTTTTAAAGAGTATATGAGAGGTGTGGAGACCACAAATGTAGTCAGCTTCTTCAAGATAATGTACTGGGTAGAGTAGTAACTAATACTTATTTAGTGCTTGCCATGAGCCTGGCAGAATTTTAAGTATTTTTGCACATCACTAATTTATTATTTATAATAACCTAATGATGTAGGAGCTATTATTAGCCTCACTTTTCTTACAGATGAGGGAACGGAGGCATAGAGAGAGGGCCCAGAATAAAAGTGGAGTGTTTTGGTTTGTTTTTACTTGCTTGTTTGTTTTTTCTTTGATAGGATAAAGGTAGAGTTTCTATTTTATTTTTTAAATCAAAATATTTATTATATTTAGTTAATGCATTTATTGAGGTATATGTCTTTGAACATAATTATTTTTATTTTATTTTTTAAAGATTTTATTTATTTACATAAATTGTTGTTAAAAAGCTTAGAGAGGGAGAGAAACCATGAAAAACTCTGGACTCTGGGAAACAAACTGAGGGTTTCAGAAGGGAACGGGGTGGGGGGATGGGGTAACAAGATGATTGGTATTAAGGAGGGCGTGTGTGGTGGTGAGCACTGGGTGTTATATGCAACTAATGAATCATTGAACAAATGTTGGCTAATTGAACTTAATAAAACTAAACAAAACAAAAAACTAAAAAAAAATAAAAAGGCTTAGAAGGTTTAATTATACTATTATTATTATTTATTTTTTAATTGAGTTATAGTTAATATACAATGTTGTATTAGTTCAGGGGTACAACAAAGTTATTTGACAATTCTATACATTAAGCTATGTTGTAGAGTTACCGTTTGTCATCATACAATGTTATTACAATATTATTGACTATAGTCCCCATGTTGTACTTTTCATCCCTGTGTCTTATTTATTTTATAACTGGAAGTTTGTACCTCTTAATCACCTACACCTTCATCACCCAACACCCCAACCCTCTCCCCTCTGGCAACTTTGTTCTATTTATGGCTCTTTTCTTGCTTTTTTTTTTTTTAAGATTTTATTTATTTATTTATTTATTTATTTATTTATTTATTATTTATTTATTTATTTATTTATTTTAGAGAGAAAAAGAGAGCACACAGGGGGAGGGGCAGAGAGAGAGAGAGGGAGAGAGAGAATCTCAAGCAGACTCCACACTGAGCACAGAACCTGACATGGGGATTGATCCCATGACCCTGAGATCATGATCTGAGCCAAAATCAAGAGTCAGACGCTTAACCAACTGAGCCCACTGCTGTATGGTTCTGTTTCTGTTTTTTGTTTGTTTTATTTTTTAGATTCCACATATTAGGTGAAGTCATATGGTATTTGTTTTCTCTGTCTTACTTATTTCAGTTGGCATAATATCCTCTGAGTTCATCCATGTTGTCACAAATGGCAAGATATCATTCTTTTTTATGGTTGAGTAATATTCCATTATATATATGTATATACGCCACCTCTTCTTAATATTTTTTTTTTTAAAGATTTTATTTATTTATTTGAGAGAGAGAGAATGAGAGACAGAGAGCACGAGAGGGAAGAGGGCAGAGGGAGAAGCAGACCCCCTGCTGAGCAGGGAGCCCGATGTGGGACTCGATCCCGGGACTCCAGGATCATGACCCGAGCCGAAGGCAGTCGCTTAACCAACTGAGCCACCCAGGCGCCCCTACGCCACCTCTTCTTTATCCATTCATCTGTTGATGGACACTTTGGTTGCTTCCATATCTTTGGTGCTGTAAATCATGCTGCAATAAACATATGGGTGCATATATCTTTTTGAATTAGTGTTTTCTTTTTCTTTGGGTAAATACCCAGTAGTAGAATTACTGAATCATATGGTATTTTTATTTTTAATTTTTTGAGGAATGTCCCTACTATTTATCACAGTGGTTGTGCTAATTTACATTCCCACCACCCAGGCATGAGGCTTTCCTTTTCTCCACATCCTTGCCAACACTTATTTCTTTTGTCTTTTTGTTGTTAGCCATTCTGACAGGTGTGAGGTACTATCTCATTGTGGTTTTGACTTGCATTTTCCTGGTCATTAGTGATGTTGAACATCTCTTCATATGCCTGGTGACCATCTGTATATCTTCTTTGGAAAAATGTCTATTCAGATCCTCTGCCTGTTTTTAGATTGGAATATATTTTTTTGTTTTGAGTTGTATGAATTCTTTATATATTTTAGATATTAACCCCTTATCAGATATATCATTTGCAAACATCTTCCCCCATTCAGTAGGTTGCCTTTTTGTTTTGTTGATGGTTTACTTCACTGTGCAAAAGCTTCTTATTTTGGTGTAGTCCCAATCATTTATTTTTGCTTTTGTTTTTCTCACCTGAGGGGACATGTCTATAAATATGTTTCTAAGGCTGATGTTCAAGTGGTTACTGCCTATTTTTTTTTAAGGAATTTTATGGTTTCAGGTCTCATATTTAGGTCTTTAATCCATTAGTTTGTTTTTGTGTATGGTGTGAGAAAGAAGTCCAGTTTCATTCTTTGGCACGCAGATAACCAGTTTCCCAATCCCATTTAATTGAGGAGACTTTTTCCTATTGTATATTTTTGCCTCCTTTGTCATAGATGAATTGACTATATAATTGTGGGCCTATTTCTGGGCTCTCTATCTTGTTTTATTGATCTATGTGTCTGTTTTTATGGCAGTACTTTACTGTTTTGATTAGTATAACTTTACAGTATATTCTGAATCTGGGATTGTGGTACCTCCAACTTCGTTCTTCTTTCTGAAGATTGCTTTGGCTATTTGGGGTCTTTGTGGTTCCTTAAAATTTTTAGAATTATTTGTTCTAGTTCTTTGAAAAATACTTTGGTGTTTTTATAGGGATTGCATTGGATAGTATGGACATTTTGACAATATTAATTCTTTCTAAATGTACCACAAACATGGTACATTTTTTCCATTTATTTGTGTCATCTTCAATTTCCTTCGTCAAGGTTTATAGTTTACAGAGTACAAGTCTTTCATCTCTCTGGTTAAATTTATTCCTGGGTATTTTATTCTTTTTGGTGCAATTGTAAATGGGATTATTTTCTTAGTTTCTTCTTCTGCTAGTTCATTATTAGTGTAAAGAAATGTGACAGACTTCTGTATGTTAATTTTGTATGCTGTGACCTTACTGAATTTATTTATCAGTTTTAGTAGTTTTTTTGGTGGGGTCTTTAGGGTTTTCTATATAGTGTCATGTTATCTGCAAGTAGTGAAAGTTTGACTTCTTCCTTAGCAATTTGGATGTTTTTATTTCTTTTTCTTGTTTGATTGTTGGGGCTAGGACTTCCATTGCTACGTGGTGAGAAAGGATATCTTTCTCTTGTTCTTGGACCGTTGAGAGCTTCCCCCATTGAGTGTGATGTTAGCTGTGGGCTTTTCATGTAGGTCTTTGTTATGTTGAAGTATGTTCCCCTTAAACCCATTTTGTTGTGAGTTTTAATTATAAATGGATGTTGAATTTTATCAGATGCATTTTCTACATTTGGTTTTTATCCTGTTTTATTCTATTTTGTTAATAGAGCTTCTATTTTAATAAGAGGGAAATAGGCATATAGGCATAAGTTCAGGAAGGTTTATTGTTTGACAGAAGATATGAATTTTCCCCTTTAATGGTGTCAATTTTCTAATGTTTCTCAGTTGAGGAAGGAGTGGAAAGGGGCAAGGGTGGGATATTTGTGTGCTGGTAAATGTTTAACAACTTGTTTTCCTATAAAAGCTTATCCTTTACAATTGGATCTACAATCTGTATTTTTTTAGTATGATGTGAGGTAGGTAGCAAAATGCATTGTTTTTCAAGTGGAAATCCAGTTAACTCAGCATTATTTATTAAAGTGATTAACCTTTCTCTATTAAACCATAGTGTTGCCTTTGTCAATCATCAGTTGATTTTATATCTAGGCCCTTCAATCTGTTTAATTGATTAGTTGAAAACTTTTGTTTTTCATTAAGGTTTTCAAACTCTGCAATGAAGGCTCTTGGGCCTACTTTAATAACTATCAGGAATTTTACTGAGGTCAAGTACAGATGTCTGCATAGGATATATAAGATCAACCCCAGTACCTTCTCCAAATACAGTGTGAAGTAGATTCTCCTATAAGACAAGAAGTCTTATTTCTTCAGCTGCTGGGAATGCTGTCAACATTCAGCCCTTAGCTGCTAGTCCTCTTTGGGATTGCTGAAGAGAGGCAATTCACCCAAAGTCACATCTCCTTACTGGGGCAGCCCACGTCAAATGACTCCTCTTATTGCCTTCTGGTATTTTGGAATGGAAGCTGAAGGGCTCAGAAGGCAGAGGTACTGTGTGGATTAATGGGAATTTTCCTGTGTCTACTGGTGGATGTGTTCTCCTTTTGGGAACTGAGACCTCTAAACCTGCAGAGCCCTGAACTGCAATAATGAGAAGCTTCAATAACTTGGGAAAACTCCCCAAGTAGGTCACCAGAAATGATGGTAAGTGTAGCTTCAACTTCTTAGTTTCTGGACCCATGTATATATACTATCAGAGACCTATTAGGAACCATATAAAGAACAACAATTTAAAATACCACATCCTGGGGTACTTGGGTGGCTCTGTTGGTTGGGCATCTGCCTTTGGCTTGGATCATGATCCCAAGGTCCTGGGATAAAGCCCCACATCGGGATCCCTGCTCAGCAGGGAGCCTGCTTCTCCCTCTCCCTTTGCTTGTGCTCAATCTCTCTCTGTCAAATAAATAAATAAAATCTTAAAAAAAAAAAAGTATCACATCCTAATGGATGGCCCTCCTATCCTTGTAAAGTATGGTCACTGATCTGGCATTTTAGCTGATTTTGCTTGGGACAGTATGTGATATAACACTAGATTCCACAGTCATATACTGATTCCTGCACCTCCTGTTGTTATTGCTTTGACATGAGGTGTTGTTGTAATATGGGATGATGAGACAGTGAGTCAAATACTCTCAAAGCTAATCCCTACCTGGAATATTTGCATATTACTCTCAAAATGAATTGTTGCCTTTTCCAAGGTGGAAAGGATTTAATGTAGTCAACTTGCCACCAATTGCTTGGTTGGTCTTTGTTGTTGTGTAATAAATTTCCCTGTAACTTAAAATAACAGTCCTTTTTTTTTTTTTTTAGATTTTATTCATTTATTTGAGAGAGAGAGAGCATGGGTGGTGGGGAGGGGCAGAAGGAGAGAGAGAAGTAGAAGCAGACTCCCGGATGAGCAGGAAGCCCGATGTGGGGCTCAATCCCAGGGCCATGGGATCATGACCTGAGCTGAAGGCAGACGCTTCACTGACTGAGCCATCCAGGTGCCCCTAAAATAATAGTGCTTAATAAATACAATAAAATAAATAAAAAATAACAGTGACTTAAAATAGCAGTTCTATTTTGCTAATGACTTCTTAGTTTAGAAATTTAGGAAGGACTCAGCTGGTTAGTATGTCTCTCATTCACATGGCATCAGTTGGGGTGTCTGAGGCTAGAGGATTCACTTCTAAGGTGGTTTCTTCCTCATATGTCTGGGTCTTCATGTACATTGGCTTCTCTCTTTCTGTACATGAAGTCTCATTCTTCAAGACCTCTCTGGATGGCTCAGTCTTCTCACAACATGGTCATCTCAAGGAAGAAGTCCACCTTCTTATTTGGCAGCTGGCTCCTCTCAAAGAATAGTTCCAAGAGCATTCTGAAGCGTCCCGGTGGCAGTTGCAAGACTTCTTACAACTTAGCTTTGGAAGTCCCAGAATGTCTATATTTCTATTGGCCAGTTAATTCATTAAGGCTCAGTCTGGATTCAAAGGAAAGGAGGAATAGATTCTACCTATTGATAGGGGAATGGCATGTGCACACAGGGAAGGAAGAAATGGATGGTGGCCACACTGAAGACAAGCTACTACAGATAGTCTCATTGAAAATGCAGTAACAGGTATTTAGGGTTGATCTCTGTTGTGGCTGGTAGGAGAGATGGCATAGCAGTAGCTAGATAAGCTTTGGTAAGTGGGAGTCCATGCTTTTCAGCCCATGCACAACCTCCATTTCTGCTACCATGGCTATTTTGTTCATGTGCCCATTGCAAGGTGGCAAATGCAGAAGCTAACCAATGTCAACCAGTCAAATAATGCTGTCTACCTGTGCGCCTTTTCTGTCATAGATTCTGTTTGGGAATCATATATAATATAATACCTTTAGACTTTGAATTCATTTTCCTATGTCTACATACATGCTCTCTATAGATTTCCTTGATCCCCATCTTTTAGTCTTCTTCCTTCCAGGACTTTAGTTGTCCTAAGCCAGTCTCCACTGGCCACTCCTTTTCCCACCTCAAGCAGATGACCATATGTACCATCCAAAGCTCTGCCTAACATGGGAATTTTCTCTCACCACTCTTTTTTAGGGCCCCTTTCAATAGGGATGTATTTCAGTCACTGTCTACTTTGGCTTATACCCACATACTGAGCCAAATCATCCATGGATGAAGCTTAGGCATTTTTCCCCTTTGTGAGTATATTAGTCAGGGTTATTTAGAGAAACAGAACCAAAAGGATATATATGGAGAGATTTATTATAAGGAATTTGATCATGTGATTATGGAGGTTGGCAACTCTAACATTAGCAGAACCAATGTTTCATTTTGAACCTGAAGGCTAGAAGTTGCTAAAGAAATAGGAAGAGAAAATGTTCCAGTTTGAAGGTCAAGTGTTTGGGTTTGGCAACTGTGAGGCAGGAGAGTTCTCTGATCCAGGGGAGGGTCAGTGTTTTGTTCTATTCAAGGCCTTCAACTGATTGGGTAAGGCCCACTTACATTATTTCAGGCAATCTGCCTTACTCAGTCTACCAATTTAAATGTTAATTTCATCCAGAAACACCCTCACAGAAACACCCGGAATAATGTTTGCCCAGTCAGGTTGATACATATAATGAACCATCAGAGTGAGCTGGTCCTAAAGTAATTGCTATGTACTCATATATATGAACTGGTACAATGATGGTAGTTGACAGTGATACGCAGATCTAGGCTACCTATTCATGCAGCTTTCTGGAAACTTCTGGCCCTTTTCACGCTCAATCTCAGATGTATCACTTGCATCTTATGATGGCCTGCTGCTGGGCCCACTGACCTTATGATTTTGCGGGTCTGACAGCTTATGATCTGCGGTTCTGGCTAGTTGCTCACGTGACGTCTCAGAAACCATCTCTCCATCTCTATTATGGTTCAGTAGAACAGCAAGCTTGTTGTGTGTAAGATATATAATTCTCTACTGCATGCGCTATGGCCTTGCTCTTTCACTAGTACTACATAAACTTCACACAATATCTTTTACCTCTACTTACACCTCCAATAAGATAATGACTGCTCTGCCGGCCATATGTTTCAAGAGGCAGGGCCATTTGTACCATAACCTGGGTCTCTTTCCTACTTTGGGCCCCACAGTAAGTGGATAGAAGAAATATCCCAGCTATGGAATATACTTTCTACCGAACTGGAAGAAGCCAGTTATCTGTTGTATTTCTTGGTGGGAAGTACAAAGTACAATAATCTATACTTTGGAGGAAATGTGTAACATCCTTCAAACCACCAAGCCCCTTAAAATTTAGTTCATATGACAGGTCCCCGAATATTTATAGGATTTATCTCTTACCCTGTTATGTTCTGACAGATGCCTAGGTAGTTCAAGCAAATGTATATGGTTAATATCTACTGTTGTCCATCCTAAGTGAATGTGAACTGTTTCTGATTCCTTTTTCTGATAAGATTGAAAAATAATGCATTTGCCAGATTAATTGTCCCAATAATATTTATGGGATATTTCTTAATTTTGCTACTTAATAAAAATGTCATGTCATACATGTCTGAGTCTGATGGGAATCTCTGGTTTACAGATCTATTTGCCTCTATTTGGGTAAGGGCCACATGCCCTTAGTTTATGTAGCATTATTTTATGCTTTGATATCTGGTAAGGCATGTTTCCCCACACCATTTATATGTATATATTTTAAATTTTTGCAAATTTACCCTTCCAAAAAATGTTTTGAGATTAGCTTGTGATGTTCCATAGAAGAAAGCCATAGTGGAATTTTTGTTGGGATTCAACTAAATTTACAGATATTGCTGTTGAACACATGACTCTCAGAGAATATGAATGCATAAATGTGAAAAGGGTTAGAGGAAGTTTGAGTCATAGATATACTGGTAATTTTTGGGACGCCTGGGTGGCTCAGTCGGTTAAGCGGCTGCCTACGGCCCAGGTCATGATCCCAGGGTCCTGGGATCGAGTCCCACGTCGGGCTCCTTGCTCAGCAGGGAACCTGCTTCTCCCTCTCTCTCCCTCTGCTTGTGCTCTCTCTGTCAAATAAATAAAATCTTAAAAAAAAAATTATAGATATACTGGTAATTTTTGATAGAAGCAAACATGCAAAACCTCATGTTTAAATAAATATCCTAAAACTCAGCAGCCCAATTTTTTTCTTCTGATGGGAAGTTTTTCATGAGCCACAGAGTAAAGTTCCAGAATTTCTATTTTGGATCTTTCTTAATGCACTGTTTCTGAGTATTTATTTTTTCATGCTATAATTGATTTTAATGGCTCAGAGAGATCCAGTAGGAGATCCAGGAACAAAATGTGTAGTGGACATTGTGACCAGTTGCTTAAATTCCCATTCAGAAGCAAATTCTTAATAGCCTTTGGAAGTGCTGTCAGGAAATAGCCCTTAGCAGTCAGCCCACTCTGTGGGAAATAGCTCTGCTGACGGGTCACTTCTTCTTCCTTCCCAGGGAAGCCCACACTCAAGTGTGAAGGCCAAGGAATGTAAATGTCCTTTCATCCCAGTGTGGGACAATCCTAGCTTGAGACTTCCTCATGGTGGGCGAGGCCTTCATGGAGACATTACTGTAGAATAAAATACACACAGAAGAGCACACAAAAAAGAGGACATATTAAGGAGGGCATGTAATGTAATGAGCGCTGGGTATTATATAAGACTGGTGAATCACAGGCCTGTATCTCTGAAACCAATAATATATGTTAATTAATTGAATTTAAATAAAAATGTTTTTTTCTTTTTTTTAAAGAGTACATAGATAAATGGGTTGTCACAAAGTAAATATATCTAGTAGCTTTAACAGTAGCTATAAACCCACCTCACGTCCCCTCTCCAGCAATAGTCCCTTCCTCTTCCTGAAAATTAACCACTACTCGGATTTCCAACATCCAAGATAAATTTGAAGCATGATTGTCATATCATGAAATGCACAGATATTAAATGTACAGTTCCATAAAATTTGACAAATGCATAGACCTATGTAACCCACAACCCTATCAAAATAGAGAATGTTTTTGTCACCCCAGAGAGATGACCATATCCCTTTCCAGTCCATCCTTACTCCCAGGAGCAACTACTATTCTGGTTTCTATCACCATAAATTACTTTTGCGTGTTCTAGAAGTTTATATAATTAGAAGCATATAGTATGTTTTTTTTGGTGTGTGTGTGTCTCACTTCCTTTCACTTAGCATAATGTTTTTGAGATTCATTCTTGCTGCTGTGTGTATCAGTTTATTCCCTTTTATGGCTGAATGGCATGTCATTGTACGAATATACCATAGTTTATATATTTTCCTTTTGATGGACACCTGGGCTGTTTTTAGTTTTTGGCTATAATAAATAAAGCTGTTGTGAATCTTGTACAAGTGTTTTTGTCAACGTAAGTTTTCATATCTCTTGGGTAAATAGGTACCTAGGAAAAAACTGCTGAGTCATAGGGTAAATGTATGTTTAGCTTTTTTAGAAGCTGACAGTTTCCATTTTACACAGGCATCTATAATATATGAGAGTTGTGATTGCTCTATGTCCTTGTTAATGTTTGGATATGTCAGTCTTGTTCATTTTATCCATTCTAGTGGGAATGTGGTGGTAATCATTGTGGTTTTCTTTCTGCCATTTAAAAAAATTAAAGTATAACTGACATACAATATTAAATTAGTTTGGATAGACAACATAGTGATTCAAAAATTCTGTGCATTATGAATTGCTTGCCATGGTAAGTGTAGTTACCCTCTGTCACCATAAAATATCATTGCAATATTATTAATTGTATTTCTTATGCTGTACTTTTCATCCCTGTGACTTATTTATTTTATAACTGGAAATTTGTACCTCTTCACTTTACCCTTTTCACCCAGTACCCTCCCTCCCTCCCTCTGGCAACCACCAGTCTGTTCTCTGTATTTATGAGTCTGTTTCTGTCTTTTTGTTGTTGTTGTTCATTTGTTTTATTTTTTAGATTTTACATATAAGTGAAATCGTACATTTGTCTTTCTCTGTCTGACTTATTTCATTTAGCATAGTACCTTCTATGTCCATATATGTTGTCACAAATGGCAAGATCTCATTCTTATTTTTATGCCTGAGTTCGAAAAATACAGTCTTATTTTTTTATGATATATATACACGATGTATATCATCTTTATACATTCATTTATTAGTGGACACCTGAGTTGCTTCCATATCTTTGCTACTGTAAATAATGCTGCAAAAAACATGGGGATGCTTATATCTTTCTGAATTACCATTTTTGTTTTCTTTGGGTAAATACCCAGAAGTGGAATTATTGGATTATATGGTACTTTTATTTTTAATTTTTGAGGAATCTTCATACTGTTTTCCACAGTGGCTGCACCAATTTACATTCCCACCAACAGTGCACACAGGCTCCTATTTCTGCACATCATTACCAACACTTGTTATTTCTTGTCTTTTCAATACTAGCCATTGTGACAGATGTGAGATAATATCTCATTGTGGTTTTAATTTGCATTTCTCTGGTGATTAGTGATGTTGAGTATCTTTTCATGTGTCTTTTGGCCATCTGTATGTCTTCTCTGGAAAAATGTTTATTCAAGTCCTCTGCCCATTTTTTAACTGGATTATTTATGTTTTTGGTTTTAAGTTTTATGAGTTATATTTTATGTTTTGGGTATTAACATTTTATCAGATACATAATTTGCAAATATCTTTTCCTATTCAGTAGTTTGCCTGTTCATTTCATTGATCATCACCTTTGTTATACAAAGCTTTTTAGTTTGATGTAGTCCCCAAAGTTTTAATATTTCCAAGACGAATGTCCTAGTGAATTACTGCCTATGACTTCTTTAAGGTGTTTTATGGTTTCAGGTCTCACATTCATTTCTGGGCTCTCTATCCTGTTTCATTGATCTATATGTCTATTTTTGTGCCAGTACCATACTGGTTTGATTACTATAGATTTGCGGTATAGTTTGAATACTGGGATTGACTATTTGGGGCTTTTTTGTGGTTCCTTATAAGTTTTAGAATTTTTAGTTCTAATTCTGTTAAAAATACTTTTAGTATTTTGATAGGGATTTCATTGACTCTATAGATTGCTTTGGGTAGTATGGACATTTTAACAATAGTAATTCTTCCAATCCATGAGCAAGGTATATTTTTCCATTTATTTGTGTCATTTTCAATTTCTTTCATCAATGTCTTACAGTTTTTAGAGTACAAGTCTTTCGCCTCCTTGGTTACATTTATCCCTAGGTGTTTTATTCTTTTTTGGTGCAATTGTAAATGGGATCATTTTCTTAATTTCTTTTTCTCCTAGTTCATTATTAGTGCATAAAAACACAACAGATTTCTGTATATTGATTTTTTATCTTGCTACTTTACTAAATTATTGGTTCTAATGGTTTTTTGGTGGTCTTTCTTTAGGGTGTTATATATACAGTATGTTGTCTGCAAATAGTGACAATTTTACTTCTTCCTTATTAATTTTGATGCCTTTTAGTTCTTTTCCTTGTCTGAGTACTGTGGCTAAGAAGTTTCCAGTACTCTATTGAATAAAAGTGGTGAGAATGGACCTTCTTGTCATGTTCTTCATCTTAGAGCAAAAGATTTCAGCTTTTCTGCATTGAGTATTATGTTATCTGTGTTTTTTTGTATATGACCTTTGTTATGTTGAGGTATGTTCCCTCTAAACCCAATTTGTTGAAAGTTTTTATCACGAATGGATGTTGAATTTTGTTAAATGCTTTTCTCCATCTACTGAGATGATCATATGATTTTTATCCTTTGTTTTGTTAATGTGGTATACCATATTGACTGACTTGCATATATTGAACCATCCTTGCATCCTTGGAATAAATCTCACTTGATCATGATGAATGACTTTTTAATGTATTTTTTTTAACTCAATTTGCTAATATTTGTTGAGGATTTTTGCATCTATGTCCATGAGGGATATTGGTCTGTAATTTTTTTTATTTTGGTAGAAACTTTGGTTTTGGTAACAGGGTAATGTAGGATGGATTTGGAAGCATTTCTTTCTCTTCTACTTTTTGGAATTGTTTGAGAAGGATAGGTATTAACTCTTCTTTAAATATTTGGTAGAATTCACCTGTGAAGCCATCTGGTTCTGGATTTTTGTTTGGAGATTTTAAATTACTAATTCAATTTTGTTGCTAGTAATCAGTCTGTTCAGGTTTTCTATTTTTTCCTGATTTGGTCTCAGAAGATTGTATGTTTTTAGGAATTTATCCATTTCTACTAGGTTGTCCAATTTGTTGGCATAAAATTTTTCATGGTAGTTCCTCATAACACTTTATATTTCTGTGGTGTTGGTTGTAACTTCTCTTTCATATCTGATTTTATTTTTTTGAGTACTTTCTCTTTTTTTCTTGATGAGTCTAGCTAAAGATTTATCAATTTTGTTTACCTTTTTCAACGAACAAGCTCTTAGTTTCATTGACTTTTTTCTATTTTTTAAGTCTCTATTTCATTTATTTTCACTCTGATCTTTCTTATTTCCTTCCTTCTACTAATTTTGGGCTTTCTTTGTTCTTCTTTTTTTCAGTTCCTTTATGTATAAGGTTAGATTTTTCTTTCAGATTTTTCTTGTTTCTTGAGGTAGGTCTGGATCACTATAAACACCCCTCTTAGACTGCTTTTGCTATGTTCTAAAGATTTTGAACTGTTGTGTATCCATTTTTATTTGTCTCCATGTAATATTTGATTTCCTCTTTGATTTCTTCATTGACCCATTGGTTGTCTAGTAGCATGTTTTTTAGCCTCCATGTGTTTGTGTTTTTCCATTTTTTTCTTGTAATTTTCTAGTTTCATACTGGTGTGGTTGGAAAAGATGGCTGATATGATGATTTCAATCTTTTGTTTTTTAAAGATTCTATTTATTTATTTGACAGAAAGATAGGGAGAGCAGGAACACAAGCAGGGGGAGTGGGAGAGGGAGAAGCAGGCTTCCCGCTGAGCAGGGAGCCTGATGTGGGGCTTGATCCCAGGACCCTGGGATCATGATCTGAGCCAAAGGCAGACGCCTAATGACTGAGCCACCCAGGCATCCCTGATGATTTCAATCTTCTTAAGTTTATTTAGATTTGTTTTGTGGGTTAATATGTGATCCGTTCTGGAGAATGTTCCATGTACACTTGAAAAGAATATGTCTTCTGTTGTTTTTGGATGAAATGTTCTGTACATATATATACAGATGTACATATATGCAGTATATATATGTTAAGTCCATCTGGTTTAATATGTCATTCATAGTTTCTGTTTTCTTATTGATTTTCCATCTGGATGTTCTACCCATTTATGTGAGTGGGGAATTAAAGTCTCCACTATTATCAAATTACTGTGAATTTCTTCTTTATGTTTGTTTATATTTGCTTTATATCTTTAGGTGTTTCTACATTGGGTACATAGATATTTACAATTGTTATGTGCTCTTATTGGATTGATCCCTTTGTTATTATGTAATGTCCTTTTTTGTTTCTCATTATAGTCTTTATTTTAAGCCTTTTTTGTCTGATATAAGTATTACTACCCTGACTCCCCTCCACTGCCTTGTCTATTTACAGGGAATATCTTTGTTCATTCCTTTACTTTCAATCTGTATGTGTTTTTAGTTCTGAAGTGAATCTCTTGTAGACAGCATATACCTGGGTCATGTTTTAAAATCCATTCAGTCACCCTATGTCTTTTGATTTGAGTACTTAGTCTATTTACATTTAAAGTAATTGTTGATAGGTATGTACTTATTGCCATTTTATAAATTGTTTCTGGTTGTTTTTGTAGTTATTATCTATTCCTTTCTTTTCTTGCTCTTTTCCCTTGTGATTTGATTTTTTTTTTATTGTTATGTTTGGATTCATTTCAGTTTATTTTTATTACAGGTTTTTGGTTACCATGAGGTTCATATATAACATTTTATGTACATAGAAGTCTATATTAAATTGATAGTTGCTTAAGTTCAAACATTCTTAAAAGTACTACATTACTCCCCTCTGCACATTTTGCATATATTGTATCATATTTTACATTTTTTAATTTTGTATATCCTTTAATTTTTTAGATATAATTTATTTTTACTATTTTTGTCTTTTAACCTTTACATTAGCTTTATAAATGATCTACTACCTTTACTGTATTTTCGCTTTTACCAGTGAAATTTTTTTTTCCATATCCTTTTAGTTATGGCCTTTTCTTCTCTACTTAAAGAAGTCCCTTTACCATTTCTTGTAAGGACAGTTTAGCAATGATGAGCTCCTTTAACTTTTGTTTGAGAAACTCTTTAGCTCTCCTTTAGTTCTGAATAATAACCTTGCTGGGTAGAGTATTCTTTCTTTGTTGTAGGTTTTTCCTTTAAGCACTTTGAATATATCATGCACTGCCTTCTGACTTGCAAAGTTTTTGCTGAAAAATCAGGTGATAGCCTTATGGGATTTCCTTTGTACCTAACTATTTGCTTCTTTCTTGCTGCTTTTAAGACCCTCTATCTTTAATTTTTGTTATTTTCTTTTTCTTTTTTTAATGTAGATTCAATTAGCCAACATATATACATCATTAGTTTTTGATGTAGCATTCAGTGATTCATTGTATATAACACCCAGTGCTCATCACATCACTTGCCCTCCTTAATGCCCATCACCCAGTTATCCCATCCCCTCACCCACCTCCCTTTCCACAACCCTCACTTTGTTTCCCAGAGTCAAATGTCTCTCATGGTTTGTCTTCCTCTCTGATTTCTTTCCATTCAGTTTTCCCTCCCTTCCCCTATGATCCTCTGCATTATTTCTTATATTCCACATGAGTGAAACCATATGATAAATTGCTTTCTCTGATTGACTTATTTCACTTAGCAATTATTATGTATCTTGGTGTGGACCTCCTTTGGTTCATCTTGACTGGGGCTCTCTGTGCTTCCTGGACCTGGATGTTTGTTTCCTTTCTCAGGTTGGAGATTTTTCAGCTATTATTTCTTCAAATAAATTTTCTGCTCCTCTCTCTCTCTCTTCTCCTTCTGGGACCCTCTATAATGCAAATGTTATTATGCTTGATGATGTTGCAGAAGTCTCTTAAACTATCTTCATTTCTTAAAAAATCTTTTTTCTTTTTTTTTTAAAGATTTAATTAATTAATTTATTTGAGAGAGAGAGAGAAGGAGAGAGAGAGAGAGGGAGAGAGAAAACAAGCCAGGGGAAGGGCAGAAGGAGAAGGAAAAGCAAGACTCCTCACTGAGTGGGGAGCCCAACATGGAGTTTGATCTGAGGACTCTGAGATCATGACCTGAGCCAAAGGCAGACACTTAACTGACTGAGCCTCTGACGTGCCCCTAAAAAAATCCTTTTTCTTTTTGTGGTACCACTGGACTGCTTTCCACTACCCTGTCTTCCAGATCACTGATCTTTTCCTCTGCTTCCTTTACTCTACTGATGATTCCTTTTAGTGTATTTTTCATTTCAGTTATTGTTTTCTTCAGATCTGATTCTCTTTTATATTTTCTATCCCTGCTGAAGTTCTTACTGAGTTTAACCACTTTCCACTCAAGTTCGGTGAGTATCTTTATGACCATTATTTTAAACTCTTTATCAGGTAGATTGCTTGTCTCTATTTCATTTAGCTTTTTTCCTCTGGTTTTGGCTTAATCTTTCATTTGGAATGCATTCCTCTATCTTCTCATTTTGTCTGACTCTCTGTGTTTGTTTCTATGTATTATGTAAGTCAGCTTTGTCTCCTGGTTGTGAAATTAGTGGCCTTATATAGAAAGCATTTTGTGGTACCCAGTAGCACAAGCCTTCTTGGCCACCAGAATGAGGTGGTCCAGGGTTATCTCTTTTGTGGGTTCCTTACACTTTTCTTTTGTGGCTGGGCCATGACTACTGTGGGATGCTGGTGGGTGGGACTAGCCCTCAGCCTGGTTGTCTGCAATAACTAGCTGTGACTGCTGCAGGTGCACTGGTGGGTAGAGCTTACACCAGGCATGGCTGGCTGAGAGGCCCCACAGTAGCTATTGTGTACATGCTGATGGGTGGGGTTAGCTTTGCCCTTCTCTGGGGCAGGAGTCTCTTTGGAAGGGCACCAGTCCTGACCAGGGCTACCCACTGGGTGTGTTAGGGTGGTAGTTGCTTTGTGGGGGCTGAGGGGCACTGGTCCCTACTGAAGCTGCTCAGTGGGTGTGGTGGGTTGAGAGCTGCTTTGGAGGGGTGCTTGATGGGGTGGGTAGGTTAGATGTGGTGAATCTATAGGGGAATGCTGAGGTGGGGCAGGTAGTGTTAGCAAGGTAGATGTAGGGTGTCAGAACTGGTTCCTGCAGTGTCCGGGGAGCAAGGTTGAGGAGGACTGCTTCTGTGTTGGGTCTTGGGCTGAGTTATATAGTGTGCTGGCCCTTGAAGCATGAAGATTCAGTTTCCTGTAGCTCTCCAACATTCTGAAGTTAAGGGCTGCTAATATTGAAAGTCAGATGTTACAGAGTCTTATCTTCCTGGTGCAGATCCCCAGGGTCAGGATGCCTGGTATGGGGCTTAATCTTTTTGATCCTCCACCCGTGTGATACCCCTCCTGCTTGTGGGTTGCCTTAATGGGAGTTTTGTTCCCCACTGTGTTTCTGTCCATTTTACTCTCTTGATGTGGTCTTCTCTTTATGTCTAGCTGTGGAATATCTGATAGTCTTCAGGTTGTTTTTAGAGTGAATTGCATTACATGTAGTTTTGCTTTGGTGTATGTGTGTGGGAGGAGGTGAGGTCAGAGGCCTCCTACTCTGCCATTTTCTTCTAATCTCCCCTGTTATTTCTATTTTTAACAATCAATAGACTTTTAAAGAGATTTAAAAATATATGTATGAATAATTTTTTGAAAAAATTTATATATTTTCCAATATATTTACCCTTTATGCTGTTTCTTTTTTTTTTTAAATTGAAGTATAGTTGACACACAATGTTATATTAGTTTCAGGTGTACAATATAGTGATTCAACAAGTCTTTACATTATGCTATGCTTGCCACAAATGTAGCTGCCATCTGTCACCATACAGCCATTGACTATATTCCCTATGCTGTACTTTTATCTCTGTGACATTCATTTTGCAACTGGACACCTATATCTCATACTCCCCTTCGCCCATTTTGCCCATTTCCCCATCTCTGTACCTTCTGGCAGTCACCAATTTGTTCTCTGTATTTGTGGGTCTATTTCTGCTTTTTGTTTACTTTTTTGTTTTGTTTTTTAGATTCCATATATAAGTGAAATCATATGGTGTTTGTCCTTCTTTGTCTGACTTATTTCACTTAACATTAATATCCTCTAGGTTCATCCATGTTGTTGCAAATGGCAAGATCTCATTCTTTTTAATAGCTGAATAATATTCCATTATATTGGAATATATATAATGGTGTGTATGTATGTGTACATATACCCCACATCTTCTTTATCCATTCATCTATCAATGGACACTTGAGTTGCTTCCATATCTTGACCATTGTAGATAGTACGGCAGTAAACATAGGGGTGCATATATCATTTTAGATTAATGTTTTCATTTTCTTTGAGTAAATACCCAGGAGCGGAGTTACTGGATCTCTGGGATTTCTATTTTTAATTTTCTGAAGAAACTCTATACTGTTCCTCATATTGCCCCACCAATGGACCTTCTCAGCAACAGTACAAGGATTGCCCTTTCTGCACATCCTCACCTACATTTACTGTTTCTGATCTTAGTGATGCTAGCCATTCTAACAGATGTGAGGTGATAGCTCATAGTGATTTTGATCTGTATTTCCCTAATGATTAGTATTCCAGTCTGCTTGCTGACTCTATTTCCTAAAGAATTACCTTGTGCCACCTGAATAATCCAGTAGGATCCAGAACCTGGACCTGTATAAAAAGTTACCCCATTAAATACCTCCCTCTCAGCAGTCATTGAAACCAACGAGGCTGCTGTTGAGAAAATATTTATTTGTTCTTTTAGGGGGAAAGAAGCTATTGAATATGAAACTTCCCGTGCTACAATGCTGCTACATTTGATTTTCCACTTGATAGCTATGTCAGCTCTTTGGGCAGGCTTATCTGCTGGCTTTTAAAAATGTAACTATTATATGAAAGAAAGTATTGACACTAATAGGAAACAACTTCTAAAGAGGAAATGATGAAGGGAA
Organism: Mirounga leonina; assembly: GCF_011800145.1. Lineage (NCBI taxonomy): Eukaryota > Metazoa > Chordata > Mammalia > Carnivora > Phocidae > Mirounga > Mirounga leonina. The sequence continues at coordinate 22,270,119 of NW_023270431.1, forward strand.
AGAGGAAGCTGATGGGCATGAAAAGAGTACTGTCAGCAGTTTCAAGTGAGACTGGTCTAATTAATGTCTTAAGCTTTGAGGTTACAAAGAATCCAAGAGAGAAAATCCCTTATCCATTCTTGTTCCTCTTCCCCGGCAGGACAAAAAATAATTTGGAGCATTACTTCATAGTTTGTGGGTTAGGCTAGAAGTTTTGAGGGGGGTATCTCATTTATCATTTACTGTAAGTGTGTTGAGAAAAAAATTCTAAACAGCATTGCTGCCTCCAAAACTGGGAGAATTTTTAGGTTAAATAAAGTCTGACTGTTTCAGGGCATTACTCTAGCCACAAATTGAAGAATAAAACTCTAGGTAAGGGAATTTTAGTATTTCCCTTCATGGAACAGATGGTAAGTGAATACCTGATTCATAAAGATCTTTCTATGGGAGAAAGTCTTTTTTGATGTACTCTTGTTAAAAATAAAAATGACTAGTTCTCTTCTCTTTTATAAAATAATGTATATTAATTGGCAAGCCCAATAAGCAACCAAAGCAAAACAAAACAAAACAGATGAATCACAAAACACATTTAGATTGTACCCAAAATAAGACTTCATGTTTAATAACAGTTTTAGCCAGGAAAAAACTTAAAGCTGGCATTTTACTGAAATGTGAAGCTCCTGGGGTTAGAAGCATGGCTAATCATCTTGGAATCCTTAGGGTCTTACACACTGTTTGGAATATAGTAAGCTTTTTTAATGAATGTTTGAATAAACACATTGATGAATAAACTGGAAACAAAGAAAATCTACAACCGACTATTCTATCATAGCATGTTGCCATAGTACTCTTGAGAAGTGGGAAAAGTCCCATAGTCATCATGGCCAAGTGAGTGCCTGATAATTTTGATGTTGGCAAGGCCCAGTGTTCATTGTTCCCTGGCAGTTGCCACTAACCCCACCCACCAGTGGGACAAAGAATACATAATTTAACCCTAATCTATACTTCCAGCTGTATCTGTCAATATCCCTCACATGAACTCTCTCCTTTGGATAAACTATTCTACTCATTATTCTCTGAATACTTCATACTCTCTTGCTTCTCTATACCTTTGTTTACATTGAACATGAAATGTATTCTCTGCATATTTGCTTACAAAATCTTACCTATTCTTTCAAGTCTATCTCAAACACCAAATATTTCAAGAAGATCCCCCAATCATAGCCATTCTAAGTAAGACTGACTTAGACCAATGATTATCTCTTTGACCACATAACATTGATTGTATATTCTCTTGCATTGTAGTTATTTTAGAGAGTAAAGAATCCATTGTACACACCATATTTTCACTTCATAAAGCATTGAAATTTGGTGAGTTGACTGATAGATTAATTTGGCATTATGTACTAATTGATTAGTCTTATCATTTACTTTATAGGCATCATGAAGAATGCAATGGTACTTAAAATGTTAAGAAGTTTAAAGACTACTAAGGGAGATGGGATATATAAAACAGCAGCAAAACAATGTAAAATATAAAAAAAATACATAAAGAATTATGGGATTAAAAGTGTTGATAACATACTTCCATGTTTGGAGATAACAGGAAAATTTATTTAAGAAGGTGAATTTTACCTGGTTTTGAAGAAAGGATAGGATTGAGGCATGGGACGGACATTTCAGAGAAAAGAAATGGTGTAAACTAACTAGGGGCCTGGGATAGGGAAGCACTGATTTTTTGAGAACAGAGAGTATTTTAATTGGGTTTAGGCCTTTATGTTTTTAGAAATAAAGGTAGAAAGATAGTTGCGATATTTTATACACTAAGAAATTAAGACTTTTTGGTAATCAAAAGCATTTGCAAGAGGAGTTATTTGATCAGAGCTGTACTTCAGATTAGACTAGCGTAAATAGGACTATGCTTTGTAGAAAGGGAGAAACTGAAGAATGAGTGGATTACCCTTGTCTATGTAGAAGTAATGAGAGCAGTGTAGTAGCAGTGGGAATGAAGAGGAGAGGGCAGTTTTAAATGCAAGACTAGATCTGATCAGCTGAAATGAGCCATCGATTGTCAGGTTGCAAGGGTGACATCAGAGTCAAAGAGAGTAAGGAGGCTTTGATCCTGGGTAACTGGGTAGCTAAGTATGTTATAAATTAAACTGCAGAATACAGAAGGGGATAGATTTGGAAATAAGGGTCTTAAATGTAGTCATTGACATAATTAGTGTGAGGTGTTTTATAGGGAAATTTAGGTGGAGATGTCTCCCATATCAATTGGAAATGCTGAGCCTAAATGTAGCAGAGACTGGAGGGCTGCAGAGTCAGGAGCCGTATTTCTAGAAGTCAGAGTTGAAGCCATGATATTGATTGAGAACGTTATGGGAGTATAAGCAAGAACAGGCAAGAACTCCAAAGGTTTATCCTTGGGGTAAGCCTGCATTTAGGGACCAAAGGCAGAAAAAGGAGGCTGATTAAGTGGGCCGAGAATACTGGGTTGCAGATATAGGAGGAACACTGAAAGAGTGTTGTGTTATAAATGACAACAGAGGAGGAGACTTTCAAGAAAAGATGATCTGTTGTATTAAATGTTACAGAGTTGTAGAGTGGAAAGAGCATTTGGTTTGTTACTATATGATCAGATAATGACCTCTGACAGTCTAGTTTCATACTATAGTGTAATAAAGTAATAGAGGGCAAAAGTCAGATTACCAGGAATTAGTAGTGATTCGGGAATGAGGGGGAATGGAGGTTGTAAGTATTTGAAAGAGTTTGAAGCTAAAGGGAAGGAGAGACTTATAAACAACATCTCAGGAAAAAAAGGAAGGTTCCCCTAACTTTTTTTGTTGTGGTGGTGGCAGTGGTTTTCTTTTGAGAATGAAGAGACTATTGACAGACTTAACTGAAGGTGAAGATACAAAAGAATCAGTTGAACAGAATGCTTTTCAAGAGGTTGCCTCGTAGAGAATGTTTCTATGGCTATCCATCACCAAAACAAAACAAACCACCATGGTAGCAAGTCTTTCAGTATTAAATAGAACACATAATAGTAGTACCTGAACAACTTATTTGTAAAAAGGCAAATTAAAAGCTGAAATCACTCACCTTATAAGATTACCAAAGGATTGTTAGATTGTTTTGGCTGCTAATTTCTCAAGTGTTTCTTTATAGGTCATTAAATGCTCAACAGTGTAAACAACTAAAAACTGTAACATTTCAATCTACTTCTGATTAAGTATCACCAGAAATTAAGATAAAATAAACCTTTATTAAAGATCAAAAGGGGATATTTACATTTCTGGTTTAATATTATTTACTCTACCAGAAAGGAAGCTAACTCTCTTCTGATCTGTTCAGTATAAGATTCTTGGGATCCTGAAGCCCATCAGAAAACTCATGTGAACCACCTGAGTGTGCTGGAATGTGGCGAGGAGATGACTTATCACTCTAGGAAGTTCTGAACGCACACCATTTTCAAGAAAATTATTGATGCAACCAAAAGCTGCATTTTACTACAGAAAGTGCTGAGATAAAAACAAAAATTAGGTTTTTGGCCCTATGACAGTTTTTAGAACATCACCTACTTAGAACACTCTGATTTTAATTACTATACACACTGCTGTAAGTAGCGTAAGGGATTAGCAACAATACAGGGCTGAGGTATTTGACAGGGGTGAGAAAATTCTTGCATTCCTTAGCATGAAGGTAGAAGATGTTTTCAGATACCTGAATGCTGCAAAGCTGCAGAGGGATTTCCTCCAGTATTGATCTGAGTTCTTTTTTTTTTTAAATTTTTATTGTTATGTTAATCACCATACATTACATCATTAGTTTTTGATGTAGTGTTCCATGATTCATTGTTTGTGTATAACACCCAGTGCTCCATGCAGAACATGCCCTCTTTAATACCCATCACCAGGCTAACCCATCCTCCCATCCCCCTCCCCTCTAGAACCCTCAGATTGTTTTTCAGAGTTCATCATCTCTCATGGTTTGTCTCCCCCTCTGATTTTCCCCCCTTCATTCTTCCCCTCCTGCTATCTTCTTCTTCTTCTTTTTTAAAACATATATTGTATTATTTGTTTCAGAGGTACAGATATGTGATTCAACAGTCTTGCACAATTCACAGAAGAATGAAACTGGACGATTTCCTTACACCACACACAAAAATAGGAAAGAAAAGAAAAAAGCTGGTTGCATCACAATTCTGGCCTTCAAACTCTATTACAAAGCTGTCATCATCAAGACAGTATGGTACTGGCACAAAAACAGACACATAGATCAATGGAACAGAATAGAGAGCCCAGAAATAGACCCTCAACAATATGGTCAACTAGTCTTCGACAAAGCAGAAAATGTCCAGTGGAAAAAAGACAGTCTCTTCAACAAATGGTGTTGGGGAAATTGGACAGCCACATGCAGAAGAATGAAACTGGACCATTTCCTTACACCACACACAAAAATAGACTCCAAATGGTTGAAAGACCTAAATGTGAGACAGGATTCCATCAAAATCCTAAAGAAGAACACAGGCAGCAACCTCTTCAGCCTCAGCCACAGCAACTTCTTCCTAGAAACATCGCCAAAGGTTAGAGAAGCAAGGGCAAAAATGAACCATTGGGACTTCATCAAAATAAAAACTTTTGCACAGCAAAGGAAACAGTCAACAAAACCAAAAGACAACCGACAGAATGGGAGAAGATATTTGCAAATGACATACCAGATAAAGGGCTAATATCCAAAATCTGTAAAGAACTTCTTAAACTCAACACCCAAAAAACAAATGATCCAATCAAGAAATGGGCAGAAGACATGAACAGACATTTTTCCAAAGAAGACATCCAAATGGCCAACGGACACATGAAAAAGTGCTCAACATTGCTCAGCATGAGGGAAATCCAAATCAAAACCTCAATGAGATACCACCTCACACCAGTCAGGATGGCTAAAATTAACAAGTCAGGAAACGACAGATGTTGGCGGGGATGCGGAGAAAGGGGAACCCTCCTACACTGTTGGTGGGAATGCAAGCTGGTGCAGCCACTCTGGAAAACAGTATGGAGGTTCCTCAAAAAGTTGAAGATAGAGCCACCCTACGACCCAGCAATTTCATTACTGGGTATTTACCCCAAAGATACAAATGTAGGGATCCAAAGGGGAACCTGCACGCTGATGTTTATAGCAGCAATGTCTACAATAGCCAAACTGTGGAAAGAGTCAAGATGTCTATCGACAGATGAATGGATAAAGAAGATGTGGTATATATATACAATGGAATATTATGCAGCCATCAAAAGGATTGATCTGAGTTCTGACCAGCACTTGCATTTGAGGAAATTATTCAGGGTTGGAAAAAAATCATTTAAAAGGAGTAGATGGAAAAGTGCTCAGTATTCACGCAGGGCCAGGAATAGTGTGTTCCCACTAGCAAGATTTGGAAATGTCATAATTTATAGGTAGAGTACCCAAAGATTCTTGCTTCCATAGTGAGAAATAGTTAGCCCTACCATAATGTGCAAATTTGTCCTGCCTCACAAATTTTAGAAGCAAAAACTAAAATGATCAAACTGTTCCCAAGTAACTTAAGCGCATCCTAGAAGAAAGGTTAAAAGTATTTAAAAAATACCAAAATATGCAGCATTCTATGAAATAAAATTCATGTATGGCAATCCATCAAGAACTACCTGGCATGAAAAGAATCAGGGAAATATGACTCATAATGAGAAGAAAAATAAAACCAATTCATAACTGGCACAGATGTTAGAATTAGCAGATAGGTTTTCAAACAATTATTAAAACTGTATTGTATATGTTCAATAAGGTAAGTAAGGACACAGAAGTAATGAAATGTCCCAGATTAACTTCTAGAGATGAAAATTACAATGTCGGAGATAACAAATACACTGGATGGGATTAATGGCAGATTAGACATTGAAGAAAAAATAATGAATTTGAAGACATAGCAATAGAAGCAATTCAAAATGAAACACATAGTCAAAGGGAATACAGAAATAAATGGAGCATAATGAGCTGTGAGACAACTTCAAGCAAAGTAATATAGAGGTAATAGGAGTTCCTGAGAAAGGGAAATACAGAAAAGTATTTGAGGAAGGAATGGTTGAGAGATTTCCAAATTTGGTGAAAATTATAAACACACAGATCCAGGAAGTACAAAGAAGATCAAACACAAGTAATTTTTAAGATAACTACACCAAGGTACATCATAATCAAATTGCTAAATAAAATTGATAAAGAGAACATCTTATATATAGTAAAAGAAAGGTACATATGTTATGTATGGAGGAGCAAAGATAATGATCATAGCAGATCTTCATCAGAAACAATGCAATACAACAATGTAAAACAACAAAGAGACAGTGACTGAACATCTTAAAGTACCAAAATGAAAATTGTCATCTGAAAGTATATACCTAGTAAAAACATTTGAGAAACAAAGGTGAAATAAGGATTTTTAGATGGGCAAAAGCTTAAAGAATTCATCATAAACAAAGCTTCCTAACAAGAAATGTTAAAGAAATTGTTCAATCAGAAGGAGAAAGATAGCAAATGGAAATATGAATCTACAAAAAGAAATAAAGAACATTGGACTTGGTAACTACATGGGTAAAATATAAAATATTTTTCTTATTTAAATATTTTAAAAGAAAATTAAATATTGGGGTGCCCGGGTGGCTCAGTTGGTTGGGCGACTGCCTTCAGCTCAGGTCATGATCCTGGAGTCCCAGGATCGAATCCCGCATCGGGCTTCTTGCTCAGTGGGGATTCTGCTTCTCCCTCTGACCCTACCCCCTCTCGTGCACTCTCTTTCTCTCAAATAAATAAATAAAATCTTAAAAAAAGAAAATTAAATATTAAAAAGATAATGACAATGTAGTGTGAAGTTTATAACATATTATGGTAGGCAGAATTCTAAGAATGGCTCCCTAGGATTCCATGTTCTAATCTCCAGCACCACTGAATATCATGATGATGTCTCTATTGATATGTTATTTTCTACATGTTCTGCTATGTTATGTTTTACAGCACAGTTGACCTTGGAATAGATTATCCAGTTAGACTTAACTAATCATACAAGTCCTTTAAAAAGCAGAGCTTTTTCTCTATCTGGTAGCAGAAGGGGAAGGTAGAGAGATGAAAGCACAGGAGTATTTGATGTTTTGATGCTGGCTTTGTAAATGGAGGCGTTCATGGGCAAAGACTGGAGAGTGGCCACAAGTACCTAAGAGTGACCCTTTGTTGACAATCAACAAGGAAATAGGAACCTCAAAGTTAAAAACACAGGAGTTAGATTTTGTTAGTAATAGGGAAGAGTTTGGAAGAAAATCCCATGTTCCAGATGAGAACACAGTGGGTTGATAGCTTGATTTCAGCCTGTGAGACCCCAAGCAGAAAACCCAGCCAAGTTATTCCAGACTTCTGACTTATAGAACTGTGAAATAATAAATGGGTCTTGTGTTAAGCTTCTAAGTTTATGGTAATTTGTTATGCAGAAAATCAATTAGAAAACTAATATACACTTGTAGAAGTAAAATGTATGATAAAAATAACAGGCTAGAAGGGGCAAATGAAAGTTCATTGTTGAAACACATGTTATAGTTAATATTTTCAACAAAGGAGATAAGATGCAATCATAAAAATATTCAATTAATTCAGAAAAAGGGAGAGAATAAAAAAGGGAACAAAGATTATATGGGACAAATAGAAAAAAAACAGCAAGATGATAGGTTTAGATCTAACCATATCAATAGTCACACTAATTGTAAATGGACTAAACACCCCAATTAAAAGGTAGAAATTGTCACATTGGATAAAAAGGAAGCTCTAACTATATGCTAGCTACAAGAAATGCACTTTAAATATAAAGACATGAGAAGATGAAAAATAAAAGCTTGAAAAAAGATATATTAACATTAGTCAAAAGAAAGCTGGAGTGGCTATATTAATAACAGACCAAATCAATTTCAGAGCAAATTACTTGGGATTAAGAAGTTTATCTCATAATAAATGTGTCATTTTATCAGGAGGAAATAACATTCCTAAATGTTCATGTTCTGAATAACAGAGTTCCTAAATACATGAAACGAAAACTGGTAGAATCGCAAGAAGAAATAGACAAATCCACAATTACAATAAGACATTTCAATATAATTCTCTCAATAATTTTCTCTCAATATAATTATCTCAATAGTTGATAAAACAAGTAAACAGAAAACCAGTTAAGATAAATGTTTTGAATAAAACAATCAATCAGCCTAACTTAATTGACATTTATACAATTCACTTAACAATAGCAGTTTATTTTCAAGTGCCGACATTTATTTTCAACTGTCTGTAGAACATTTGCAAAGATCATGTTCTGGGCCATTAAACAAGTCTCAATAATTTTAAAAGGATAAAAGTCATACAAAGTATGTTCTCTGGCCACAGTGGGATTAAATCAATAACAGAAGGATCTCTGGAAAGTCATCAGATATTTGGAAACCAAACAGCACATTTCTAAATTACTCACGGGACAAAGAAGAAATCAAAAGGGAAACCAGAAAGTACTGTGAACTGGATGAAAATGAAAACACAACATATGAAAATCTGTGGGATGCTATTAAATCAGTAATTATAAGGAAATTTATAGCACTAACCAGTGGAAGAAAAAGACATTCAGTTTGGGAAAAAAAGAACCTGTCTTTATTCATAGACAACATGATCTTTCATGCAGAGAATCCAGTGGAATATAAAAAAGATACTGGATCTAATAAATGAGTTATACAACATTAATACACAAAAATCAATTATATATACTAGCAATGAACAATCAAATATTGAAAAAGATAACATTTAAAATAGCATCAAAAATATGAAAATTCTTAGACTTATATTTAACAAAAGATGAGCAAGTCTTATGTACTAAAATCTACAAATCATTGTTGAGAAGAACTCAATAATGGAGAGATATACAGTATTCACAAGTCAGAAGAATCTATGCTGCTATGATGTCAGTTCTCCCCAAAATGATCTAAAGATTTAACACAATCTCAATTGAAATTCCCACAGGCTTTTATATGTAAATTGTAAGATGATTATAAAATTCAAAATAAAAAGGCAAAAGACCTAAAATAACCAACAACTTAGAAAAGACCAAAGTTGGAGGACTAAGATGATCTGATTTCAAGTCTTATAAATTATACTAATCAAGACAGTGTGCTAATTGTATAAAGAGAGATGAATACAGTAGACAAGAGAATCCAAAAATAGACCCCCTCATTAAGGAGGGCATATACTGCATGGAGCACTGGGTGTTATACGAAAACAATGAATCGTGGATCACTACAGCAAAAACTAATGATGTATTGTATGTTTACTAACATAACATAATAAAATAAAATAAAAAAATAAAGTTGCAAAGGCAATTTAGTGGAGAAATGATGGGCTTTTCAACCAATGGTGCTGAAACAAGTGGATATTTATATGCAATATAAGGAACTTCAATATACACCATATACAAAGCTTAATTCAAAATGGACCACAGACCTAAAAGAGTTAAAAGTATAAAATGTCTAGAAGAAAACATAAGAGAAAATCTTTTTGACCTTAGGTTAGGCAAAGATTTTTTAGATATGGCACCAAAAGTCCAATCTGTAAAAGAAAAAATTCATAAACTGGACTTACTCAAAATTAAAAACTTCTGCTTTTGGGAAGACACTGTTAAGAGAACAAATAGACAAGCCACAGACTGGCATAAAATATTTGCAAATCATATCTGATAACAGTCATATTCAGAATATATAAAGAACTCTCAAAATCCAACAATAAAAACCCATAAACTCCAATAAAATTGAGAAAAAGATTTCAACAGACATTTTACCTAAGATTTACAGATCGCAAATAAGCACATGAAAAGATGTTCAACATCATTTATTATTCAAGAAGTTGAAATTAAAATGACAAGATTTCAAAATATTAGAATGGCTAATGTTAAAATGACTGACCATAACCAGTATTGGTAAGGATGTGGAGGAACTAGAAGTCATACTGCTGCTGAGAATGTAACATGATATAACCTCTTTGGAAGACATTGGTAGTTTGAATAATGGTCCCTCAAAGATGTTCATATCTTAATCTCTGGAACCTGTGAATACGTTTCTTTTCATGGTAAAGGGACTTTGTAGATGTGAATAAGTGAAAGTTCTTGGAGATCCAGGAGATTTTGTTAGATTATCCAGATGGGTACAATATAGTCACAAAGGTCCTTATTAGAGGTAGGCAGGCGGATCAGAGTCAGTAGTAGGAGGTGTAATCACAGAAGCAGGAAGTTAGAGTGTTCTGAGAAAGAGGTCATGAGCTATGGAACACAGGCAGACTAGTGGGTAGAAAAGGAAAACAAATGGATTTTCCCCTGATCCTTCCAGAAAAAACACAGCCTGGACAACACCTCGACTTTAGACTTACTTTTGATCTCTAGAACTGTAAGAGATAAATTTGTGTTGTTTTAAGCCACTCAGGTTTTGATAATTTGTTATAGCAGCAATAGAAATGGCAGATTCTTAAAATGTTAAACAGATATCTGCAATGTAACCTAGTCCTTCTGCTCCTAGATATTTATGCAAGAGAAATGAAGCATATGCTCATCTGAAAACTTATATATGGATGTTTGTAGCACCTTTATGTGTAATAGCCAAAACCTGGAAACAAGTCAAGAATAACAGGTAAATGGATAAACAAATCATGGTATATCCAGTCAGTGGAACATGGAACAACATAATAAAAAAGAATAAATGATTGATAATTACAACAACATGGATGAATCTCAGAATAATTGTGCCGAACAAAGAAGCCAGAAAAAGTACCTATTGTAGGATTCCATTTTGTAAAAGTCAATATGCAAACTCATCTACAGTGAAGGTCAGTATTTGCTTGGGATGGTGAGGAGGGAGAGAACAGAGAGGAGTGAAAGGGAAGGATTGTAAAAGGTCATGAAAAAACTTTTGGGGGTGATGGATATGTTTGTTATCTTGATTGTGGTGATGATTTAATTACATCATTTATTCATTTACATCATTAAAATGTATGGATTTGTATACTTAAGCATGTGTTCTTTGTTATATGGAAATTATACCTAAAACAACAACAGCAGCAGCCAAAAAAGAGTATTTACACTTCAGGCGGTTGTTGTGAAGCTAAATGAGATGCTCTCGATATAATGCTGTAACTCCTGGCACGTAGTAAGAACCCAATCAATTCTAGCTATTATTATTATTTAGTTTAGGGGAGGCAGTGCTAGATTGGGAATTGCCAAGGATCTTTGGAAAGAAATGTCATTTAATTTTTTCATAGAAGATAACTGGGTAAGAAAATGAGGAACAGATTTATTAAATATGACAATTAAATATAGTGCACAAAGGTATGATGCGATCAGGGTGTGCTTTGATAGTGGTCTTTCTATTTTAGAGTAAGAGGTATGAAATACTTTCTTGTTCTTGGTATATAAAGTTTGCTTACTAAGTGGCCAGTGTTCTATCATATTCTTTTTGGACACAGAAGCTGCTTAACAAATATTTGTCACATTGAACTGAATTAATCATCACTTCAGTTCTCTAATTCAGTAATCTGAAATTCATGGCCAAGTATACCTTGTAAGTTAATTAACCTCAACTCAATTTTGGAGATTCCTTGCCTCAAGATACTTCATCTTTCTTTTCTGATGCAAATAATTTAGGTAATGATAGGCAGGAAGCAGTGACTTATGAGAAGAACATGTCTGGGGAACTCCAGAAAGAATAGGGGAGGTGAGGTTGGGCTGGGCTGGGGTTGACAGAGTACTTCTATTTCCCATGATTTTCACATGTTCTTTCATGAGTGTAGTAGACTCTTCACCAAACAATATACATTTGTGTTTTCTTTTTAGTTCTTATTCTTGCTGGATTAGCATTAGGAGAATTCTTTTCTTCCACATTGTGCCTACCCCTGAAGTTAGTCTTTCTTTAAACATTGGCTCTGAGTAACTTCATGCTGGTTGCATGGAAAGGCTTAACAGCTGCAGCTGATTCCATATAGAGCTAGTTCTATAGAACATTATTGTCTTGAAAGTGTATTACCTAATCAATCAAATACCAAAATACAACTGTTTGAAACTGGTCAAATCCACCATTTAAGTGAAGATAGGGCTATAAATCTTTAGTGTTCATCAGGGTTGACTGAAAAACTTTCTTATACTGACAACATCTGGCTGTGGTATAGATTTTAATTAAAAAAGATATTTTCTGATTATAAAGCCAGTATAAGAATAAGATATTTTTCACATATAACTAACATATGAGAGATGATCATTCCCATTAATAATCAGGGAAATGAAAATCAAAGTCATAATGAGATACCATGCTGTTGGCAAATTTTAATCTGATAATATCAATATGAGTGAGGATATGGGGCAACAAGAACTTTTATACCCTGTGGGTGGGCATCTATGTAAAGTAATGCAACCACTTTGAAAACACTGTGGTATTGCCAAGTAAAACTGAATTGTAGGTACTCTATGACATGGCAAGTTTACTCCTATTTTCATAACCTAAGGAAACTCTTCTTGCATGTGGGCACCCGGACCTAAAGATGAGTAACAAAACTTCCCAAACAGCCCAAATGTTCATCTCAAGTAAAAGGGAGGAATAAATTAAAGTGTTCATATAATGGAATACTATAGAGCAGTGAAAGTAAATGAACTACATGCAGCAACATGAGCAAGTCTCCAAAGTATAGAATTGAGGGAAAGAAAGTGGTCATGGAAGAATGGAATACGTAAGTAGAGGTTGAATTCCTTTTTGGACACGTGAAGTGTGAAGTGCTTACCTACTACCCTTGTGTAAATACCTAGATGCAGAAATGTGAATGTGAAGTTCAGGATTCAGGTAACATTTGGGTGGCGTTTAGTGAAGTGAAAGCTGAAGCCATTGGTGAGAGTAACATAGGTAAAAGGTGATATGGGTGATGCTAACCATTGTGATGAAGTGAATTTAGTGAGTGTAGTGATGACATGGAAAAGAGGCTTAGAGATGTAGAAAAAAGAGAATATAGTGTCAGAAGTTAAGGGAAGAGTCAGGACTAACTACATAATTTGCAGGGCTCAGTGCAAAATGAATATGAGATCCTGTTAACAAATTATTAAGAATTAAAAAATGAAGACAGAAGAAACCTAAACTGAGCCAAATCCTTCTAAGTGTGAGACCTCATGTGATTGCACAGATTGCAAACCTGTTAGGCCAATCCTGGGAAGAGTTTTGGGGACTAGCAATCAATAGGGTCAAATACATTGGGGGACTGAGAAAGAGAAATGAGGAAAAAAATATTTAAATCCATTTTACCCCTCTGATTTTGAAAGTACTACCCATTAAAGAATATTTGGAAAAGTATAAAAATGTACAAAAATATCCAAAATTGGATTTTCTTACCAGTAACCCTTAATCTGATACCTTAACATTTTTTTTTTTCCCACTCACTTTCTGAACAGACACACACATTAACATGCATATCCACGCTTTAAATAATACGAATTGGGATCATACTCTAATTTCATTACTCTAAAAAATTTAATATTATGGGAATTTTCCCATGACCGTAAATGTTTTTGAGATTCTTTTTTTTTTTTTAAGATTTTATTTATTTATTTGACAGAGAGAGGCACAGCGAGAGAGGGAACACAAGCAAGGGGAATGGGAGAGGGAGAAGCAGGCTTCCCGCTGAGCAGGGAGCCCGATGCGGGGCTCAATCCCAGGACCCTGGGATCATGACCTGAGCCGAAGGCAGACGCCTAACGACTGAGCCACCCAGGCGCCCCATTTTTGAGATTCTTAATAAAAAGTGATCCTTAATAAAAAAGATTATATTACTAGTTGGTCATTGATGACCTTGAAGAGGCTGACCATGTTGGTCAGATGCACGTAAGTTAGGAGTAAATGAAAGTTGAAGTGGAGGCATAAAGCATAAACACTTTTCCAGGAAGTTGAGTGTTGTAAAATGATACAGAGAGGGTGGTACCTTATGGCAGTAGGATGTTTGGGGGGGCCTGTATGAGTGTGGGGGACCTGGATGTAATTGTAGATTGAAGAAGAATGCCAGAGAGGAAGAGATGGGCATGATGATGGATAAGAATACAGTCTTGGAGAGGTTGGGGAAGGAATGGACACATAGCTAGCAGAAATGCCCATCTCTGAAAAAGGAGTGAAGAAGGAGATGATGGATTATATGTGTTGAAAATCTGAAGCACAGAGAAGGAAAAGTGATTAAGTTCACATAACATAGAGCACTATTAAGAAAACAAGATGGAGAGGAGAGTAGACTTTGAGGTTAGTGATAACAATTTGATATGGCAAAAGTGATAGAGTGTTATCCAGAAATAAACTCCAAAATCATGAACATCAGTGAGCGCCCCACTGAGGCCAGATGGTATGATTTTGGAGTGAAAAAAAAAATGACTCAAGTTCAAGATTTTCTTCAAGTAATATTCAGCAACCTGATACATGAGCAGAGAAAGTGAATGACAGAATTTGCTCAGAGCCGGGCCTTGCCAAGGTAGGTGTCATTGAGGAAGGAAGGCACAAGGGATTCTGGGGTACTAATAGGAATAATATTAAAATTGTTCAATTTGAGAACCAGGAGTGGATAAGGAGGTGAGTAAAGGAGGAAATAGAGGAAAGAACATGCTGAAAGTGGGAAGAGGGTGACTAAGCAGCCATTTCAGTAGATATGAAAGGGGACGAAGGATAGGTTGTGGGCAAAGAAGGGAAATTGGGATTTAAGAATCTGGGGAGGGAGCAATTCTGCAGAGTAACAGATCCAGGGTAAGTGTGGGTGCTTCAGTGGAGGTGCAGAGGTGGTGTAAGAATGTGGAGGCTGGGAGGCTGGTGGCAAGGGCCATCCATATGGATACTGAGATTAAAAAGACATTGCCATGAATGAGTCAGGAGAAGATTATAAGCCAAAGGCTAAACTATCAAGAGCAATACTGAAGTGTTCACAGGTTGCTAGAAAACAGCAACAAGGAGGGAGCTGGGAGTCAGGAAAGGGTGTTTCAGCAGGCCAGGCATGGCTGAGAGCCATGTTAGAATGACGGTGTGGGAGTGGCTGAGAAGAAGTAAGAGTATGTTGCTTCCTAAATCATGATAATTCTGAGGAATGGCAGGAGTAGCTACTGCTGAGGAGTTTTGACCTGCTGTCAGGTCAAAGTCAGGGGAGGAGCAATCCAAGAGGAGACTTAGGTTTATGTGAGCTAGTTCATAATCACTTGGATTCCACAGGGCACAATATTGAGTGTGCAGTATTGGCAATAGTCAAACGGAAAGTAAGGTTTTCTTAAGCACTTTATAACATCTGTCTGCCATCTTTGATGTTCATGGGAAACCAGTCGTTTTATTTATAGCAATAAAAAGCCAGAAATAACAAAGTAAGAAGAATGAATTTTTGAACAGTTGTTAATTTTTACCTTGGGTTTACCTTTAAGCACATATATTGTCCATCAGTGTTTGAATTGCAGGCTGCAGGTTGAATTATATTTGTCCTTTATTCTCTTATGCCAGGATGCTTTTGAGCATGGCCTCATAAAAATTTTCCAGCAATGCTATGCAGCCTAGGAACAAGAATGGGGAAATTAGATGCAGGAGTTTAACAAGGGTTGGGAATTAGTAACTTTTTCTATTTAAAAGAAGTTTAGATTTCTGCTTTGCATGCATTATAAAATAGGAACATTTTAAATTTATTAGGTTGTAAAGTCTACTTTATGTCACCAAATACAATGTTTTGAAATGTGGAACCATTGAAAGAATATGTAAGTAGAAACAAATTGTGGAAGTCGCAGGTAAATATGATTTGGCATAGGTGCTGGAGCAAAGTACGTTCACTTGAGAGCTTCCCAGTAAAAGAATAAACCATGGAGCCTCTCCCTCCATATACCACATAAAAGTTAAACTGGTCAATGCATATATATATATTTTTTGCAGTGCTGTCAAATAGGATCCATATAACTTTGTCAACAAAAGGCAGATTTTGTTAATCGGTAAGTCACCTATCAGCCATCAAGTGATTCTTGTTGGATCATTATGTGATAGACATTGGGCTAGAAAAAGGCCCATTTTCATTCCTGGAGGAATTTATAATCTAAGAGGGACATAGACAGACACAAATAAAAAACTGAGGAAAAGGCACTCATTAGGGACCCCTAACACATTGGTTTGTTTACTCAACGGGTTCCAAGAAATAGAGTCTTGGAGAGATTTCTGTTACATTTTGATCATCTCTACTGGGGGCCTAGTTTTACTGAATTTACTTTCCCATATTTGTTGTTAACTTTGGAGTTGACCATTTTTACCTTCATTTATATATGACACTTGGCATGGCAAGAAATCATGAAGGCCTTAGATTCTCAGAGCTTCTATAGGTTCTGGAGTCCATGTAGGTCTAGACAATATGGCACTGAGAATCCCAGGGTGATGTGAGTGGCCTGGGGCCTGATAGCGCTACTAGTTAGCAGCAGAGGCAACACTTCTGCAGGGATCCTCAGTAGCACCTACGATGTTGGGCACTCAACTGTGCCTAGTGCAGGGATTGGGGTGCCGTGCTTCTGAGACTGTAGAAGAGAGCGAGGAGAAAGGGCAATTAAAGCCTCTTCTTCTGTAAACTAGAGGAAGGACACTAGATGCTGATGAGAGGAAGAACCCTAAGAAAGATACTAAGAGGACTACATATTTGATTTGGTTACAATTTTAAGGAATGAACCTAAATTAATGGAAATTGAGAGAGTTATCAAGATTTGGTATTGAAATAAACACTATCAGTTAAGTATTAATAATAAAGCTACCAAAGTATTGCCTTTGGTATTTATTTTCTTTTTAGATTGTTAGCTTTGAAATGGGTGTTCTGTATATTAATTACTCATCTATTTAAAAATAGAGCTCAGCTTTATTGTACCAAATAAGAAAAACATATTTATTTCCATTTCAGGTAAACTATACCTGAAATTTGGTTAGTGGAATGCAAACCAAGAGGCCTGACAGGGAGACTGAGCAAAAACCTTCTCTTGTTTGGTAAAACAAAAAAGTGAGACAAGATGATTTTTACCAATGAAGCCATAAAGACATCAACTTCATCTTGTGACTTCTTACCTTAAATGCAGGCACAGTACATAAGGATGTAAATAACCTCTTGAGTGTTAATAGAAATATTAAAATCAGTAGCAATAATTTATTGAACACCCACTATATACCAGATTTTTATAACATTTGCTCTATATGCGTTATCTTTTATCTTCACACCAACTACCTTGTGAGGTGGGTCTTGTCATCTTTTTTTTACACACCAGTAGCTTAGACTCAGGGGCCTTCAACGATTTGTTCAAGATCAAGTAGCTAGTGGTTGAACTCCATGGACTGCAAAGTCAGCTTACTTCTGTGTCACTGTTAAAACCTAAAATGTGAAGGGGTAGCAGCAAAAACTACTTTCAAATAGTTAATTGTTTCAAATTCTTAACATCTTTTTTTTATTATTATTATGTTATGTTAATCACCATACATCATTAGTTTTTTTTTTTTTTAAGATTTTATTTATTTATTTGAGACAGAGAGAATGAGAGAGAGAGAGAGAGCACATGAGAGGGGGGAAGGTCAGAGGGAGAAGCAGGCTCCCTGCCGAGCAGGGAGCCCGACGCGGGACTCGATCCAGGGACTCCAGGATCATGACCTGAGCCGAAGGCAGTTGCTTAACCAACTGAGCCACCCAGGCACCCTACATTATTAGTTTTTGATGTAGTGTTCCATGATTCATTGTTTGCATATAACACTCAGTGCTCCATGCAGAATGTGCCCTCCTTAATACCCATCACCAGGGTATTAACCCATCCCCCCCATTCCCCTCCCCTCTAGAACCCTCAGTTTGTTTCTCAGAGTTCATAGTCTCTCATGGTTCGTCTCCCCCTCGGATTCCCCCTCTTCATTCTTCCCCTTCTGCTATCTTCTTCTTCTTTTTTTTTAACATATAATGTATTATTTGTTTCAGAGGTACAGGTCTGTGATTCAACAGTCTTACACAATTCACAGCGCTCACCATAGCACATACCCTCCCCAATGTCTATCACCCAGCCAACCCATCACTCCCAACCCCCACCACTCCAGCAACCCTCAGTTTGTTTCCTGAGATTAAGAATTCCCAACATCTGGTTCTCTTGTTGGTAGTTAAAAGAATGTGCCATCAAATATATCAGAGTCACTCCCTATGAGTTTATACAGGGAGAGAATAATATGTCTTTCCTCAAAGCATTCCTTTCTACCCAAAAGGTTTGGAAACTAAGAAAAACCCTCAAAAGATTAAATAAAAAGAATTGAGGATATATATTTGTAAGGTATGTAAATATGTGGTGATAGGAATTTAAAAATGTATAAGAAAACAAAACAACTCTTCTGAGTGGTCTCTTTAAAATGTAAATATGACCTTCAAGTTCTTGAGGTGGCTCTGGGTTTGCTGTGCAAGGAGATGGGAACCTTCTGGTTGAAGGGTGGCTGCTGATACTAGAGGAGAAGTTGTGGAAAGAAAGGGTTAATTTGTAGTGAGATTCATTAATTAACCCAATAAATATTTACTAAGAGCTTACTAGGTGCCAGGCACTATTCCAGATGCTCAAGGTATAGTAGTGAGCATAACACACCAAAACCCCCACCTCATGGAGCTTATATTTAGATCAGTTGGTTAATTAATTTGCAGAGGGGGAAAAAAAACAGTGCACGGTGAATTAATCTATTAGAGCTAGGGGAACAGCTGGCCAGAAGAGCCCAACTATTGTGGCAAGTTAGAGACAAATAAGAAATGGAATGTCAGAGCTAGGGGATTGGAGGGGGGCAGGAAATGCTGATGAAGATGGGGGAGACCCTGCTTCAGGGCCTTGAATCAGGAGGTAGGTGCTGAACCCCAGGGAAAGGCTGAGGAGAAGTTTCCAAGACAGGGTCTAAACCAAGAGTGGTAGGTAAGCATGGACCAGGCAAGGAGAGCTGATACTACTAAATATCTAAGGATGGGGAAGAGAACACCCCAACTCTGAGGGAGGAAATAGGGAAAATGGTGATCCCCCAAGGAATGGCCATTACCAACATGCCCGAGCACCTTTTGGCTGTGTGGCAGCTCTGTTCCTTGACTATGTTGTGTCTTTAGCCAGGACATCATCTGCAGGTGGGTTTTCCTGTCTGCCCAACAGTCTGAAGGGTGGGACTTGTGATACCCTCTCATGGTCATGAGGAGGGAGTTAGTGACTCACTTTCCCTCAACTGAAACCACACTGAGCCTCAGTGAAGGCTCTCGTGGTTTTTTTTACTGGAGAGTTTAGGTAGTTTTCTCAAAGTTCTATAAGTCTGTGGGTGGGGGGAGGAAATTAGGTGCCTCGCCCACAATAAAGCTCCCTTGCTCTCTTTCTTCCTCAAGGACAAAGTCTCTCTGCTTAGGTTTTGGGGACAAGGAGGACTTCCCACAGGGACAACCTCTTTCTTAATGTCTCTCCCTTCTTTTATTTCCAGCATTTCTTTTCCTTTAATCCCTTCCTTATTGGTATTTTTGACCCACCCACACAGTTTTTTTTTCCTAGGACCCTTACTATAATAATCAAATTTTTAGTCTGTCCTTTCTTGTGAATTGCAAATTTTAAGCCTCAGGTATTACTGATTGCCAGTGCTTAACATTGACTTTATATTCTTTATATTCCTTTAAACGAATAACTCTGGTTAATATTGCTAACATGGTGAAAAAACATATTGTTAACATGGTGTTCCCTGATTCTGTGACCCTGAGTTACATTACAATGTGATCTCACACTGGCTGATGATAAATGATGTCTGCTTCCAATCACTTCCCTTTAAGTCTTAGATTCACCCCAACCCTTAGGAGCAGGGAGGAGATGAGAGTTGGTTCAGATGACTCTATTATAGTAGCTTTGTAATTTGGCTATACTCTGAACATCCACTGTCCCTTCTCTGGGGAGGTTCTATCATGCATTTGAACGACTCATCTGCTGGGCATCAGGAGAAAGGATGGATGGAAAGGAATCAATGAAAAAGAATGCATGGAAGGAAGGGCTCGGATCAGTAACTGTTCTCTTAAATCTTGTGAGTAGTTTCCATGGAAGCTAGGTTTGGGCAAAGATCAATGGGGACGGTGACTGGGTAACCTGTGAGGCCACCATCTCTAGTAAAAGTCCTGTTTTGGTCTAGTCACATGCTGAAGGTCACGGAATGTGGCTGCTCATGTTTACTGGGCTCTCTCTGGGAAGAGGCAGTCAGGAGAGGGGCAGGGAGCTATCTTTTCTTGCATACCTACTCTGCGCTCAGCATTGTCAAATGCCATCTGTTTATTATTTCATCTAATTCTCAGAAGAGTCCAGTGATATGGGTATTATCTCATTTTATGGTGAGGACATAGATATTTAGAACCACACTCAAGCCACACAGCCAGGATATGACAGAACCAGGACCTAAGTCAGCTCTGAGCAACTTTGATGACAATGGTAGCGCCACAAGAACTCTGGGGGTGCGTTCTGAAGACAGAATAACACCGTGGCAGGACTAGCAGTTCCTTCTGGCTCCTAGACATCCTCTAGTCATGTGGTCATAGCTGCCACTCTAACGGTCTTCCACTTGCTTTAGAAGTAAGGTCTTTATGCTCAAGGACAGTTAGGGGAAGTGTAGAAAAAGGAGGATAGTTTCCTTTGCTGATCTTTTCTTTTTTTCTTTTTGGTGGTTTTCTACCTTTATTTTACAATCAGTACTTAGTTCCCATCCACATTAAATGTCTGTAGATTTTTGAAAGTGGTGGCAGGTACATAGGTAACCAATGAATAGAGCTGTTTGGTGAATCTTTGTCCTCATTATGTTTTCTGGTCAGCTGCACACAGATATGTATGGGACGTTCCTTAGTCCTTCAGCCCAGACAGTTTTGTAGAGCCTGGTGTCAGTGTGCACATCTGGAGTTCCCATCTCCGTCATGGCAAATCTCCAGATCTCTTTGAATGCCCAAGGGGCACGCTTCTTGAAATGCACTCCATGGATGAGCTGGTGAATGTGGATGGTGTGTTCCCTGGTCATTGCCTCGTTGACGGCAGAGTGACTCTTCTCACACCCTTCTTTGTGGAAGCCATTGTGCTGGGACCCCCAGTTGGAAAGGAAGGACTCCTTTCTTGATCTTAACACAGAGGTTAGAATTTGGTAGAACTGTTTAGTAGATTTCTGTCACATTTTCTCTCCTACTACTCACCTCAGGCCAGCCTTCTTTCTCCTGTTTTGAAATTAAGCCTTTAAAATACTTCTAGCGAGATAATTAATAAAAAAGGCCCTGGGAAAACAAGAACATAACAGATGATAAAGAAAACATGACAAATTAAAGGGAGAAGGGAAAAGTCAATAAATAATTGAGAACTTGATTATGTCAAAATGCATTTGACCCCTAACCTCACACTATACACAACAATAAATAAATATCTTGAAAAATTAAATGTAAAAATTTTAAACTATAAAAAGATAGTGAAAGTATCAGTAAATTTCTACTTGCATTTTAGCTGGCAAGAGTCTTTCTAAATATAAAAGCACAGAAAAAAATTGCAAATGAAAATTATTTAGAGTTCACTATATACTTGTCTAAGCTACAAACAATCAGAAAGGCAATTAAAGGGTAAATAACACATTGGGAAAATATAAGAGACAAATGTTATAGAGGAAGAATTAAGAAGTTAAAGATGCCACAACTTTTATGAGAGAAATACTAAAGCAAGGTTTTATTTCTTCTGGTATAAATACATTTTAAGACATGGCTCATTTTTTCGTATTGCTGAGATTTTTTTGGAGCTAATTACAAGCCTTATAATTTCAAGTTGTGCAGATTTGATATCCATGATATCAAGGTCCCTGTGGAGGTTCTCAATAAATGAGTTAAGCAGCACAGACCTGAGAATGAGCACTGGGTCAAGCTGTTTGAAAACTAACCCAGATGGGCATGGATCCTGAGCCTGGGGGCATCAGCCAGCTGGCTCTAAGTTAAGGCACTCAGCTGTTCTGGCATCCAGCCCACGCTTCTTCATCAGTATTCGTGGAGATTATGAAAGACAGAATGCCTTATGGAATCTAGATGCACAATATTTGTGGAGTTCTTTTGCTCTTTCACTAGTTGAATTTTCAAAAATGGAAATGAACAGTTCAGATGTCTTGTTCTTAGGGCATATGTGATGCCTTCTGGTGATCCATCATTTTCCCTTTATAAGTTCACAAATTTTATGTTTATTTATGTCTTTGGTAATATTTTCATTATTAATCTAGAGTTTGTGGCTTCTAACTTCATTCCTTTTTTGAAAATGAGAACGGTAATTTGCTTTTCTTCAGTTGTCTGGCACAGCTCCCTCCTTGCATTTCCTTAAAAATTCTTGAGGTTCTTTCCCTTCCCATTCTTTCAAAAAAAAAAAAAAAAAAAGAAAGAAAGAAAGAAAAAGAAAAAAAGGGAAGCATAGGCGAATTAACAGTAAGCTTAAAGAACATTTTTTTTTAAGCTTGTATGTTTCTGATTGAGTTGCTATTTCCAAAGGAATGAATTAGTGTGTATGTGTTAGTGTGTATGGGGAAGAGGTTGGGAGAGGAAAGAAGGACAGGGAGAGGACTAGTGGCTCTCCTCTAGTCTCCTTTGGGCATCTGGGGTCTCAGACAGTGGTAGGGGAATGAAGCTCATATGGAGAATTTTACTGTGTTGAGTTTACTTGTCAGTTTACTTGTCACTTTTTCCCTATATCTGATTATTAGTGGGTTGAGTATGGACTTTTAATGGGGGAGTCTTAAAAAAGGAAAAAATAAAGAATCTGCTGCCTTTATAGAATTCCTTTCTCTGTTGCAAATTCTAGAGCATGTCGACTTCAAAACCAATTTAAACAGAAACAAATTAGACTAAATGGACAAAAAGTTTCAAAAAATAACAAATATAGCTATTTCAGGCCACAAGCGGATAGATAAAAGCTTAAATGCTTAAAACCTTTGTTTTTGACAAAAATCATTACAATTGAGGATACCTCTGCCAAAAATCCAGAATGCCATAAGGCTCAGTAACTAACAAGATGGCTTTTTCCCAAGTTAAAAATTTCCTCTTTAAGTGAGATATGAATAAAAAGGACCACATAGTTTATATTTTTTAAAAATGCCACCACATGCCTTTTTTTTTTAAAGGGCAGCTAAATGCTATTTGATAAACTTGACATTATAAGGGTTCTTCTAAATTAAACCCTGGGGTTTGCTATTTCAGGCTTTCTGCTAAGTGAGCCCCATGCCTTGTGACATTACTTCTGCTCTGTTTACCAATAGTGTGAGTCAGGGTTTGTGGTTGTGACAAAGTCAGCTCCACAGCAGTTTTATCTCCTCTGACTCAAGGAACACGCCAGTAGACTGGAAGGGAACATGGAAGATCCAGTGGCCCTGAGACATCATGGCTGCATGGTAACCGCTGTCCTAATGAAGCTTAGAAATTATAGTCTGGATTATCCCTGGCTTCCGCTTGAAAGAAGTTGCCTGTTCATGAAATATTTCTTTTCTTTTATTTCAAGTTTTTATTTAAATCTAGTTTGTTAACATATAGTGAAGTATTAGTTTCATGAGGTATTTCTTTTGTGAAATGGTACACAGTCATTACTTCACAGCTGAACTTTGGTATTACCTGCTTAGCTCCTTTCTTTTCCTACTACCTTCAACTCATTTAGCATATTGTCATCAGAGGAATCCAAATTATGATTCTGATTATCCAGATGGGGACATCTCCCAACTCTTACCCTGATTATATTTGCTTCCTATACAGTAAAGTGAAGAAAAAAGTCATATGTCCACTTTATAATCATTGAAAATTTTCTTGGTTGGAAAAAGGTTTATAGATAAATATTATTTCTTGGTAAATAAAACAGTTACCTTTACAATGAATCTTGGAATGAGAGATACAAGTACTCAATTCACAAGGTAATTTCAAATTTCATTGAGTTGACGTTTGTTGAATTTATTTCAATTTATGTCCTGAATTTTGGCAGAGAAAGAATTTTCAGTATAAGCCACAATGTGTGGACCCATAAGCAAAGCAAGAATGTATATACCACTAATGCTAAGTAAACTTGTTATTTTCTTAAACATCCCATAATGTTATCCTGAAAGAGAGAATTATTTCTTTAAAAAGATTGTAAAATCTATTCAGTTGTGACGTAGAGAGCTAGTGTTCTGTTTCCTCTCATTTCCTAGTCTCCTTTGCCATTAAGTTTGGGACTTGTGACTAATTCTGGCTAGTGGACAATAAGTAGAAGAGACACATTTTCTTTTGGGCTAGAGCAAACTGGGAGGCCCCACGTTCCAGATGGCGCAGGCACAGAATGGTAGCCTGGTTCCTGGGATGCTGTGGGCAGGAGAGCATTCTTCAGACCAGTGCTAGACATGGAACTTGAGCAAGAGATAAACTTTTTATGATTTGAGGGTTAACTAGCTACCCCATATAACCTAGCCTCTCCTAACTCATACAGAGTTTAAACAGTAAGTACCAAGTGTTAGGTACTCTTGCAACTGTATTGAAAAAAATGAAATATGAATTCCTTTCTCCTCCTCCAGTGGTTTTCT
Source organism: Mirounga leonina (assembly GCF_011800145.1). Classification (NCBI taxonomy): domain Eukaryota; kingdom Metazoa; phylum Chordata; class Mammalia; order Carnivora; family Phocidae; genus Mirounga; species Mirounga leonina. Next base: position 22,294,745 of record NW_023270431.1, read on the forward strand.
GTACTGTGGAGAATACCTGGCTTTTTATTGACTGTCATTTGAGATGTCCTGCTATTTCATCTTGAAGTCCTGGTCCTGAGTGTTTTCTGAACTGAGACTGAAGATGACCAAACTCTTTAGCACTGTACTTTTCCTGACTGGCAGAGTCTTGGCTGATGACGGTCTCAAGAGTAGAACTGGGGGGCACACCTGGGTGGCTCAGTGGTTAAGCGTCTGCCTTCAGCTCAGGTCATGATCCCAGGGTCCTGGGATCGAGCCCTGCGTCGGTCTCCCTACTCAGCGGGGAGCCTGCTTCTCCCTCTCCCTCTTCCGGCCGCTCCCCCAGCTTGTGCGCGCTCTGTCTCTCAAATAAATAAATAAAATCTTAAAAAAATAAATAAAGAGTAGAATTGTTGCTAGGCTCCTGCTCCTCCCCTTTCTGACCCACCTGCAACCTCTGAGTGCTTTCTACAAAAAGTCTCAAATTTTTGCCCAGCTTTCTAGTCTTATCCCAACTGCCCCTTCAAATTTAGGCCTTACCCCAACTCTTCCAGACTGATTTACTTGGATTTGCAGGTCATGTCTATCTTCCTCTGGATCTTTTATTTGTATCAGGTGGGATCAGGCGCCTTCAGGATGGTAGGGTTATGGACTCTTTTAGTCATATCTTTGCTTCTGTCTAAAAGTCTTCCTTCTTTTTCAAATCCTACCTAGTCTTCAGGGTGCAACCCAAAGTTTTACTTTGTTTTGAAACCTTCTATGAACCATATTAAACTTTCTACAGATTCACAATCCTTATTTTTCCTTCTAAAATCCAAGAAGCTCTGAAAACAAAAAGCTTTTAAATAAGTCTTTTGGCAGCAAAACCTAGATTGATCTGAGGAAACTTGGAGACAAAACTCGAACTGACTTGGGCACCTGGGTGGCTCAGATGGTTAAGCGTCTGCCTTCGGCTCAGGTCATGATCCCAGAGTCCTGGGATCGAGTCCCACATCGGGCTCCCTGCTCCTTGGGAGCCTGCTTCTCCCTCTGCCTCTCTCTCTCTGTCTCTCATGAATAAATAAATAAAATCTTTAAAAAAAACAAAACAAAACTCGAACTGACTTTATTTACATGTAGTTTTTATTTCATGTAGTGTATATATTTATATTCTGTTTGATTTTGATGTGCTATCCTAGACCTTTCTGGGGCTATTAATTTACAGTGTTACCTGCCTAAAATCTGAAACATTCTGAGTTCAGAAACTCATCTGCCTTCAGGGGTTTTGGCCAAGAGATTGTAACTCTGTTATTATCCTTATGGAGAAACCAGTGCATATCTCTGTTTTCAAATTTTATGATCTATCTGAATGTGCTTTAATAAAACTAACTTCTAGCATAGACTGGGATTTTTGATAACAAAAATATTTTTCGCTTTTGGGTACAAATTTCCAAAAATGATAAATTCAGTTGCACAAAAATGTGCCGACTTTATTTTCTGTAAACTTAGCTTTTACCTCAAGCCCCTTCACTTGCAGAAAACATCAGGTGAATTCAGTTAAACTGGTGATTACTCAGTCATTTAAGGTTTAAGGGAAATAAGCCTGAAATTCCTGCTCGTCACAGGGCCCACCACATTTGTCTACTTTCCATGCTTCTCTTGTAGGCACAGGAAGCTTTCAGATATTTCTCTGTGGCCTTTTGGGACCCAGAGTCTTGAGTCCCTCTCTGCCTACACTGTTTAACCCTGCTGTTGCCAGAACATACTGATGTGGGGTAAGTGTACTGAAATCTGCACGAAGGTTGTCTTCTTGATCTATGCATGTGAAACGAGGCCCCAGACCTAGTGGACTGATTATTCTTCCGTCTCCACTCTTAAAGGGTAGGAGTGGAGGCAAGCAGTTGAAATGCTCATGTCTTCTCTGATTCCAGAAAGGTTATTAATTAAATGTATTTTCCTCTTCAGGTGACTAGGCAAGAATTCTTCTAAACTTATCAGGTTTTTTAAAAGATTTTATTTGTCAGAGAGAGCGAGAGAGAGCGCGCGCACAAACAGGGGAGCAGAGGGAGAAGCAGGGAGCCGGACATGGGGCTCGATCCCAGGATCCCGGGATCATGACCTGAGCCAAAGGCAGACGCTTAACCAACTGAGCCACCCAGGCGTCCCTAAACTTATCAGTTTTTGATATTTAAAAAGCCACATCTCACCAAGCTATTTTATGTGACATGGGTTTACAAAAGTATACTTTGAGGCTTGAAATACGTGTAACTAGAACAAACACGACTAGAATTCTTTGCTGTCTGGCTATGATTGTTTTGGCTCTGACTCGTGGATGAAGGTAGGTGGGAGGTGGGGTGTGTGGTGAGCACCTAGTCAGTATGTTAGAAGTTCATTCTACCGCATGCAGGCTCCCATTTAGCATCGCTCAAATCCCAAACTGAAAAAGCTCCCTCCTGTGTGAAGGTAGAAGTTTTATTTATGCTTGGTTTAGTGGGTTTTCAGAGTGGTTTCAGGAAGCAGCAGAGGAGGCCATTGAGAGAATTTCTTCTCACCCACCTCGCTCATGTCAGCCTTAAGCACATCCTATCCATATTTAGTTCAGCCTTTTGTGTCTTTTACATGTTGTGGATCTGTGTGGGATTTAAGTAGGGTCCTGCTAGTAAAATGTTTTGAAAAATCCCTGTATCTATATAGAATTATACAAAAGGTTTTTCAAACAGCCAGTTCCCAGTTCCCAGTTAGTAATCTGTTTCACTTGTAATCAATCACTGCTTAACCAGAACCAGCTTCCATTCTCAGCTGTGAGTGAACAATTCAACGAAAATCTTCTAATTCAATGATAGAATCTCCTGAGTCTATGCCTGTGCCTGTATGTTTCAGGCTTTGGGAAGTTGAATTCAAAAGGCCTGCAATCAGTTTCCTTTCAGTCCTTGCTGCCCGCATAACCCCATAGAACCTTGGTCTCTTGCTTATTAGGGCTTAGGGCAGAAAAACTTTATCATTTTTGCTACTATCTCTTTTCCTCTTGAGAGACACAGAGAGAATTAAACAAAAAGAAGCCTTTCCCATGCTCACTTGAGTATTCTCCTTCCTACCACTTTATATAGTAGTCATCCTAATGGGTGTGCTAGGTATGGTTTTGAATCAAGAGAAACTCTAAAAGATTAGATACTTTGTACTATAGGCCTCTCTGACTCAAGGGTTACATATAATACAAGATTGACAATTATTATCCTCTGCTATTTTTATGAATAAAACCAATGTTCATAAAAGCACAGTTAAGTAAACAAAGAAAAGCTAAAATCTTTGTCCAAGCTAGTGGAGTTTGTGTGAAACCAGGCATTTTGGCCACAAAACCACAGCCCATAAGCTGACCCCCTCCTGAAAGTATCTTCCCCCTAGGAACAGTCTGTGTCCAGCAGGAACTAAGCACTTGCTAGGGTGATAGCCTTGGGAATCTGATAAGGTATTAGTAAGTGTCAAACTCCCCAGCTAAGCCAAGAGTTTCTGGGGGACAGGGATTGTTCATGTGAATTTTTGTATCCACTTAGTACCTGACATTGTGCAAGGCCTGTACTAATTCGTAAAAAAAATTACATGTTTGGTATCTGCCATGTGGCAATTGGCCATTTTGGGAGTTGGGGGGATATGGCAGCGAACAAAATAGACAAAATCTCTGCCCTCATGGCCCTTAGAATATAGTCTTGGGGACTACATATAAATACATAGGTGTGTGTGTGTGTGTGTGTGTGTGTTTGTGTGTGTAAGAGAGAGAGAGAGAGAGATGAATGCTATGGAAAAAACAAAACAGGAGGGGCACATGGGTGTCTCAGTTGGTTAAGTGTCTGTTTTTGGCTCAGGTCATGATCCTAGTGTCCTGGGATCGAGTCCTGCATCAGGCTCCCTGCTCAGTGGGGAGTCTGCTTCTCCTTCTCCCTCTGCCCCTGCTCATGCTTGCTTCTCTCTCTCAAGTAAATAAAAATTAAAAAAACAAAAACAAAAACCACAACAAAGCAGGAAAGGGAAATAGTAAGTGGCAAGAGGGGGTAGTTACAGATTTGAACTGGGTTCAAGGAAGGCTCACCGAGATATAGCATTTGGCCACATACTCAAAGGAAAAGAGGGAGTGAGGTATGCTGATTACTTTCTAGGGGAACTGTATTCTAGGTAGACAGTACAAAGGCAGAAAGCCCGAGGTGGGAAAGTGTTTGATGTGTTGGAGAAGAGCAAGAAGACCGGTGTGTCTAGAGCAGAGTGAGTGGGAGGTAGAAGGGGTCAGATATGTGACAGGGAGCCAGACATCCCAGGCCTGGCAGCCATTGAGAGAACTTCGGATTGGGAAGCCTTTGGGAGGAGAAAGGGTGGGTTCTGAGCAGAAGAGAGACAAGATCTGACCTACATTTACATGGATCACTCTGGCTACTGTGTTGAGAACAGAATAGGGACCAAGGGTGGAAGCAAACCCTCAAAAGATATTTATTGGTTGATGGAAGTGGAGTTTGTGTTATATGAAGGGAAGGCAGGGTTGGCAGCTTCACAAGATGGACTACACAAAGTCAAAAGATGCCAGGCCTCAGCAAACTGTTCATGGATGACCCAGGTAAGGAAGGCATGAGTCAGAGAGTGCAATGTGAGGTCTCTGAGAATGGCCTGGCACCTTCAGGGTGGTGCCTGCTGTCTGCTTTGGGGTTAAGGCATTCTACTATAGGCCCTGTGATCTGAGCAACATACTGAGGTTAGCAAAAAGGACAGCTGCCTGCAGAGGAGCTCTTTCTTTCTGAGTGAATGGGTCAGACCCACTTTTGACAAATTTCTGCAGACCCTAGGTCTGAGAAAATTTGAGCAAAATGTCATCGGGTTTTCAGCAGTGGCCATGGGTGGTGGAACACAGCTGGGTGGTTCCCACCAGAGAAATTCTTTATTGTTCATTGGTGCTAATGAAACTCACGCTGGTGAAGGGAAATCATGTGATGAGACCACAGCTATTTCACCGAAAGTGCTACTCACTTGAGCTGCAAAGCTGTCTGTAACCTTTTTTTTTAATTTTTAATTTTTTTTTTTAAGATTTTATTTGACAGAGAGAGGGAGCACAAGCAGGGGGAGAGCGAGAGGGAGAAGCAGGCTTCCTGCTGAGCAGGGAGCCCGATGCGGGGCTCGATCCCAGGACCCTGGGATCATGACCTGAGCCGAAAGCAGACGCCCAACGACTGAGCCACCCAGGCGCCCTGTCTGTAACCATTAATCTTGGGCCTATGCCTCAAGGAAATAAAACCCAAAGAAACAACCAGAAAGGTAACTTGTACAGGCACCTTTTGTATTTAAAAGGGCGTTTGACTGAGGGCATTCCAAATGTTTGAGAAGAAAAACTAGTTAAACAAATAGTCAAACATGGTGTTTTAAGGAGGCAGAATGCTACAAAGAAGTAAAAGCTCTATTTAGGTAAATAATGCACCACACAAAATAGAATATTTGTACAGTTTTACCTGTACCCACCAACAAATGGGTTTAGAGAAATGGAAATAAGAGTTGGTGAATGAATTTGGAGAAATGAAAGTGAGTTTAAACTCATTGGGTTCTTTTATGTAAAGTGATTAGATTATAAGCATAAGTATAAAAAATAAAGTCTCCAGAGGAAATCGGGGGTAGGCACTGAAGGTGCAGAATAAGGCTGCTAGCCTTTTATCCTCTTACACTATTTAGACCTTTATTGCCATTCAATCTCATTCAGTCCCATCTTCATCCTTAAATATGGCCCCATTCACTGGGTGCTGAGAAGACAAGGAAGCAGATAAAGGTGAGAGTCCCTGATAGTCTCGAAAGTCCACCAACGTAAGGGGGAAATTCCTGGATAGTCTGTGTACTTGGTCACTGATGAGTTGCCTGTGGTCCAAAGACCATGTACAGCCCGTGGCCAGCTCTAAGAACAACCCTGCCACTTGACTTCAGGATGAAAGATGTGAAAGTTGCCTCTGTGTGGCTACTTGGTTAAGAAGCCAAGATATTTACATTCTGGCAGTTAAAAGTAGTACCAAATTTTACTACCAAAGTTCCTCTTTTGAGTAGAAGACAGTTATATATATATATATATATATATACATATACACATACACACACATACTTTTGTTCTCTAAGGCACTCAGTAACCTTGTTCAGAAAATGTTTTCTGTAATATTTAAAATATAGACCACCAGGGATGTCAGGATTTATAGTTAATTTTACTTTCTTCTTTAAATATTCCTGTACCATTAAAATTTTTAAAAGCAATGAATGTATTATTTTCATAACAAGGTAAATTTGTTCTATTTGAAAGAAAAAAAAAAAGGTACCTAGTCAGTATTTTTATTTTTCTCAAACTGGCCCTTATAAAGATTACTAAATCGACTACATAGCATTAAAAGTCTCTATGTGACAACCCTCCTCAACCCCCACCATAAGCAATATTGAAAGGTGACAAAGTGATAGGGACTATCAGTTCGTATCTCTAATACACAAAGGTATTTTCTAAATCACTAAGAAATGATGAGAAAAGTTCCAGAGCTATAAGTAGACAATTTACCATAGGAATGGCAATAGCATGAAAAAAGGTTAACCTTATTTGTGATTAAATAAATATAAATTATAAGACTAGCTATTGGTTTTCATCTATTGATGTAGGAAAGATTAATTGCTAATATTCATTATTTATTACAGTCCGAGACTACAGGCATTCTCATACACACTAGTGAGAATTAAAATTGGTACAAATTGAGAACAATAGCTATTAAAGTTTTAAATGCAAATATCCTTTGACCCACACATTATACTTTTGATCAATTTCCTAAGGAGGTAACTGTAAAATTTTACACAGGTTTTATGATCAGATTGCTTGTTGTAGAACTGCTACATTATACAGCCATTAAAAATGTATTGAAAATTACAAAATTGAATGCCACAGCTCAAGATCTGAGGGAGAATAGAGAGTGGTGGGTGTGGGGAGACCTTGAACAAACACTCTAAGCCCAAAGAGTGTTGTTGCCCCTGCTCAGTGGGTTGCCTGCAGGACTGGGCTCAGTGTTGCCAGACCTTCTATTTTTTCAAGATAGGGCCAAAATTCGGATTTTTGCATAACAGTTTCCATATTTAAAAATGTGAGCCATTTAGTCAAAACTTTTAAAAAACGATATAGACCAACATGGTATGGACAACATCTAGACTTGGGCCAATCTTTTTCAACCCTTGATGTATATCTACCTACTTATATATTTTTACTTCTAATATTTGTGTAAAGTATGTACAGAAGGGTAAAAGTAACATATGTCATGTTAAAAAATTTCAGAAAACCCCAATCATGTTACTATTACCCACCTTGAGAAAGACAATTACCAAAATCTGTGTGCTCTATTGCAATCACATTTGACTCACTTTGCTTCAGAGAAAGTCTGCTTTGAATTTAGTTTTAATTCCTGTTTTTCTTTATATATTTAGCACCTATTTCTATAAACATTATATTGCTTTTTTTTTTTCTTTTTTCTCTTGCCTGAAAAACTTTTATTTCAGTCCATTCCTGCTTTGGCCCTGTGGAAAGCAAGTCCTGCTCTCTGGAGACCCCAGGGAGGCAGAGGGGGAGAGAGGATGTCCAGATGCTAGTCCAGCTGTCTCGGTTGGCTTGTAAGCCAGGTTGTCCTCCTCCATTTCTGGCCCTGGGAACACCTGCCTCAGAGCTCTTAACATGAAAACAGGTCAAAGCTACACTCCCTGTCATTTTTTTCAACCTGCCATTTGGACTCTGATTTTCCTTAGGTAAAATGTTTATATTTGAAAAATAAACCCACTTCTGTTCAGTGCTATTCTCATCCATTTTAGTCTTGATTCTTTGGCATGTTAATATCTGAGGAATATTTCCTTGCCTTGCCTACCTCCCTGCCCATGATGGTGCTTGGACAGGAGGCCCAGTGTGGAGTGTGCATTGGCCTGGGCATCAACTGAAGGTGCTCCTCCCTTCTGGGCGGCTCCTTGACAAGCTGGGTGGACATGTGATTGACACATAGGAGGTGCTTCATAAATGACTGCTGAGGGGGTGGAGGGGTGCTTATTGTCTGGATCTATCCACGAACATGCAGTTCTGCCAACCTGCCCAAATCGGTATATTAACTATGTTCACGGAGGTGTAAAAATAATGATATTCATAGTAATACTCCATGCAAGTGAGCATGTACTCTGTACTAATGTCTTTTAATGCTCATGACAACCTTGTAAGGGAGGTACTACTATATTACTCCCATTTTACAGATCAGGAAATAGAGGCACAGGGAGGTAAAGCAATTGTACAAGGTCACAAAGCTAGTTGGTTGCAGAGATGGGATGCAAACTCAGTTCCTTTTGACTCCCCAGCCTGAATTTGTAACCACTGTGGGATGCAGTCTTCTTTCAGATCATTTGAATCCCCTTGGCATTAAAGGTTCTCATTATAGGACCGGGCAGGAGTTCTACTCCTACTTCCCCCACTGCCCCCCGCCCCCGCCAAGCCCAGGAGTAGCTTCCTTGGCTTCTCCAGTCAGAGACTCTCTTTCCTCCGAAACTTCTGCCTGGGGCACTCACTTGCCCCAAGTCTCGTCCTGGTACTTTTCATGGACACCCGTCTGGTTTCTCCTCGGCATTTTCAGCATTGCAAAGCAGAGGCCAAGGCTTTAACTTTGGGAACATCAGTCATGCCCAGCAAAATGCTTCCACTAGTAAGCCTGATACAGGTTGTTTCCTCCTCCCCCCACCCACTGTACACCATTTTTTCAGTGCTGGCTCCCATACTACACTTGGTGTATTATTAATCTATTGCCATGTAACAAATTACCCCCAAACTTAGTGTCTTATAATCATAGCCATTTTATTAGCTCATGGATTCTGTGGTCAGCACTTTGGGCTGGGATCCCCTGAAGTTACTTTGCTGCTGCAGGTGTCTGGTATCTGAACCAGGGCTGGATGCTCGAAGATGGCCTTGCTCACCGTTGGAGCAGGCTGTCAGCTGGGTAGACTCAGGGGCCTCAGCAGGAACAGTTCTTCTCCACTGGCCTTTCTTCCTCCAGGAGGCTAGGCTGGACTTCTTTAATTGTCAGTCTTCGGGCTGTGTTCCAAGGGAGCAAAAGCAAAAGCATTTAATTCTTCCCCATTCTGTTGGATATGGCAAGTCAAAAACCAGTCCAGATTCAGTGAGTGGGAAACTGTTCTACCTCTTTTATTTTTTAAAACATTTCACCCCCTTCACTTGTTTCTCATCCCGTTCATTCCCCATTTCTGGCAACTACCATTCTCTCTGTAACTGTGAGCTTAGTTTTTTTTTAAATTCCCCAAATAAGAGTGATTATACAGTATTTACCTTCCTATATCTAATTTACATCACCTAGCATGATGCCCTTGAAGTCCATCCATGTTGTCACAAATGGCAAGATTTCATTCTTTTTTAATAGTTGAATAATATTCCACTGTATATATAAACCACATTTTATTTACCAATTTATTCACTGATGGACACTTAGGATGTTTCCACATCTTAGCTATTGTAAATAATGCTGCAATGAACATGAAGGTGCATATCTGTTTTTGAGTTTGGCAGCACCAATTTGCATTCCCGTCAACAGTGCCCTTTTATCCACATCCCCTCCAACACTTACGTCTTGTCTTTTTGATAATAGCCATTCTAACAGGTGTGAGGTAATATCTCACTGTATTTTTAAGTTGCATTTCCCTGATGATTGATGATGTTGAAAATTTTTTCATATACCTGGTGGCCATTTGTATGTTTTCTTTGGGAAAATGTCTGCTTAGATCTTCTGCCCATTTTTATTTACTTATTTATTTTTTTAAAGATTTTATTTATTTATTTGACAGAGACATAGTGAGAGAGGGAACACAAGCAGGGGGAGTGGGAGAGGGAGAAGCAGGCTTCCCGCAGAGCAGGGAGCCCGATGTGGGGCTCGATCCCAGGACCCTGGGATCACGACCTGAGCCGAAGGCAGACGCTTAATGACTGAGCCACCCAGGCGCCCCTCTGCCCATTTTTAAATCAGATTTTTCTTTCTTTCCTTTTTTTACTATTGAGTTGAATTTCTTTATGTATTTTGGATATTAGCCTCTCTTCAGATATATGATTTAAAAAAATGTTCTCCCATTCAGTAAGTTGCCTTTTCATTTTAGGTGGTTTCCTTTGCTTGTAGAAGCTTTTTAATTTGATGTACTCCCACTTGTTTGTTTTTGCTTTTGTTGCTCTAGCTTTAGGTTTAGGGTTAAACAGTCATTGCCAAGACCGGTGTTAAGGAGTTTACCATATATATTTTCTTCTAGTTTTATTGTTTCAGGTCTTTCATTCAAGTCTTTAATCCACTTTGAGTTAATTTTTGTGCGTGGTGTAAGATAATGGTCGAGGTTCATTCTCTTGCATGTAGCTGTCCAGTTTTCCCAACGCCATTTATTGAAGGGACTGTCCTTTCCCCACTCTATATTCCTGGCTCCTTTGTTATAAGTTACTTGGCCATATATATATAAGTTTATTTCTGGGATCTCTATCCTATTCCATTGATCTATGTGTCTGTTTTTATGTCAACACCATACTGTTTTAGTTACTGTAGCTTTGTAATATCATTTGAAATCAGGGTGTATGATGCCTCCAGCTTTGTTCCTTTTCCTCAACATTGCCTTGGCTATTTGGGTTATTTTGTGATTTTATACAAATTTTAGGATTATTTATTCTATTTCTGTGAAAAATGCCATTGGAATTTTGATAGAGATTGCACTGAATCTGTAGTTTTCTTTGAGTAGTATAGCATTTTAACAATATTGATTCTTCCAATCTATGAGTACAGAATATCCTTTCATTTATTTGTGTCTTCTTCAATTTCTTTTATTAATGTGTGATAGTTTTCAATCAACATGGTTACAGTCTGTGGTGTCACAGTCTTCTTTTTTTAAATTTTTTTATTGTTATGTTAATCACCATACATTACATCATTAGTTTTTGATGTAGTGTTCCATGATTCATTGTTTGTGTATAACACCCAGTGCTCCATGCAGAACATGCCCTCTTTAATACCCATCACCAGGCTAACCCTTCCTCCCACTCCCCTCCCCTCTAGAACCCTGTTTGTTTCTCAGAGTCCATCATCTCTCATGGTTCATCTCCCATATCCCCCCCTTCATTCCTCCCCTCCTGCTATCTTCTTCTTCTTCTTTTTTTTTTTAAACATATATTGTATTATTCGTTTCAGAGGTACAGATCTGTGATTCAACAGTCTTGCACAATTCACAGTGTTCACCATAGCACATACCCTCCCCAATGTCTATCACCCAGCCACTCCATCCCTCCCACCCCCCACCACTCCAGCAACCCTCAGTTTGATTCCTGAGATTAAGAATTCCTCATATCAGTGAGGTCATATGATACATGTCTTTCTCTGATTGACTTGTTTTGCTCAGCATAACACCCTCCAGTTCCATCCACATCATTGAAAATGGCAAGATCTCATTCCTTTTGATGACTGCATAATATTCCGTTGTATATATATACCACATCTTCTTTATCCATTCATCTGTCGATGGACATCTTGGCTCTTTCCACAGTTTGGCTATTGTAGACATTGCTGCTATAAACATCAGGGTGCAGGTACCCCTTTGGATCCCTATATTTGTATCTTTGGGGTAAATACCCAGTAATGAAATTGCTGGGTCGTAGGGTGGCTCTATTTTCAACTTTTTGAGGAACCTCCATACCGTTTTCCAGAGTGGCTGCACCAGCTTGCATTCCCACCAACAGTGTAGGAGGGTTCCCCTTTCTCCGCATCCCCGCCAACATCTGTCGTTTCCTGACTTGTTAATTTTAGCCATTCTGACTGGTGTGAGGTTGTATCTCATTGAGGTTTTGATTTGTATTTCCCTGATGCTGAGTGATGTTGAGCACTTTTTCATGTGTCTGTTGGCCATTTGGATGTCTTCTTTGGAAAAATGTCTGTTCATGTCTTCTGCCCATTTCTTGATTGGATCATTTGTTTTTTGGGTGTTGAGTTTAAGAAGTTCTTTACAGATTTTGGATATTAGCCCTTTATCTGATATGTCATTTGCAAATATCTTCTCCCATTCTGTCGGTTGTCTTTTGGTTTTGTTGACTGTTTCCTTTGCTGTGCAAAAGTTTTTATTTTGATGAAGTCCCAATGGTTCATTTTTGCCCTTGCTTCTCTAGCCTTTGGCGATGTTTCTAGGAAGAATTTGCTGTGGTTGAGGCTGAAGAGGTTGCTGCCTGTGTTCTCCTTTAGGATTTTGATGGACTCCTGTCTCACATTGAGGTCTTTCAACTATTTGGAGTCTATTTTTGTGTGTGGTGTAAGGAAATGGTCCAGTTTCATTCTTCTGCATGTGGCTGTCCAATTTCCCCAACACCATTTGTTGAAGAGACAGTCTTTTTTCCACTGGACATTTTCTGCTTTGTCGAAGATTAGTTGACCATAGAGTTGAGGGCCCATTTCTGGGCTCTCTATTCTGTTCCATTGATCTATGTGTCTGTTTTTGTGCCAATACCATACTGTCTTGATGATGACAGATTTGTAATAGAGCTGGAAGTCCGGAATTGTGATGCCTCCAGCTTTGCTGTTCTTTTTCAACATTCCTCTGGCTATTTGGGATCTTTTCTGGTTCCATACAAATTTTAGGATTATTTGTTCCATTTCTTTGAAAAAAGTAGATGGTATTTTGATAGGGATTGCACTGAATGTGTAGATTGCTCTAGGTAGCATTGACATCTGCACAATATTTTTTCTTCTAATCCATGAGCATGGAATGTTTTTCCATTTCTTTGTGTCTTCCTCAATTTCTTTCATGTGTATTTTATAGTTTTCTGAGTACAGATCCTTTGCCTCTTTGGTTAGATTTATGCCTAGGTATCTTATGGTTTTGGGTGCAATTGTAAATGGGACTGACTCCTTAATTTCTCTTTCTTCTGTCTTGTTGTTGGTGTATAGGAATGCCACTGACTTCTGTGCATTGATTTTTTATCCTGCCACCTTACTGAATTCCTGTATGAGTTCTAGCAGTTTTGGGGTGGAGTCTTTTGGGTTTTCCACATAAAGTATCATATCATCTGCAGAGTGAGAGTTTGACTTCTTCTTTGCCGATTTGGATGCCTTTTATTTCTTTTTGTTGTTTGATTGCTGTGGCTAGGACTTCTAATACTATGTTGAATAGCAGTGGTGATAGTGGATATCCCTGCCCTGTTCCTTACCTTAGGGGGAAAGCTCGCAGTTTTTCCCCATTGGGAATGATATTCGCTGTGGGTTTTTCATAGATGGTTTTTATGATATTAGGTATATACCCTCTATCCCTATACTCTGAAGAGTTTTGATCAAGAAAGGATGCTGTACTTTGTCAAATGCTTTTTCTGCATCTTTTGAGAGGATCATATGGTTCTTGTTCTTTCTTTGATTAATGTATCATATCACATTGATTGATTTGTGGATGTTGAACCAAACTTGCAGCCCAGGGATAAATCCCACTTGGTTGTGGTGAATAGTCCTTTTAATGTACTGTTGGATCCTATTGGCTAGTATTTTGGTGAGAAATTTTGCATCCATGTTCATCAAGGATATTGGTCTGTAATTTTCCTTTTTGATGGGGTTTTTGTCTGGTTTTGGGATCAAGGTAATTGTGGCCTCATAAAACGAGTTTGGAAGTTTTCCTTCCATTTCTATTTTTTGGAACAGTTTCAGAAGAATAGGTATTAATTCTTTAAATATTTGGTAGAATTCCCCTGGGAAGCCATCTGGCCCTGGGCTTTTGTTTGTTGGGAGATTTTTGAGTACTGCTTCAATTTCCTTAGTGGTTATAAGTCTGTTCAGGTTTTCTATTTCTTCCTGGTTCAGTTTTGGTAGTTGATACACCTCTAGGAATGCATCCATTTCTTCCAGGTTATCTAATTTGCTGGCATATATTTGCTCATAATATGTTCTTATAATTGTTTGTATTTCTTTGGTGTTGGTTGTGTTGTCTCCTCTTTCATTCATGATTTTATTTGGGTCATTTCTCTTTTCTTTTTGATAAGCTTGGCCAGGTGTTTATTAATCTTGTTAATTCTTTCAAAGAACCAGCTCCTAGTTTCGTTGATCTGGTCTGCTGTTCTTTTGGTTTCTATTTCACTGATTTCTGCTCTGATCTTTATTATTTCTCTTCTCCTGCTGGGTTTAGGCTTTATTTGCTGTTCTTTCTCCAGCTCCTTTAGGTGTAGGGTTAGGTTGTGTATTTGAGACCTTTCTTGTTTCTTGAGAAAGGCTTGTATTGCTATATACTTTCCTCTTAGGACTGCCTTTGCTGCATCCCAAAGATTTTGAATAGTTGTGTTTTCATTTTCATTGGTTTCCATGAATTTTTAAAATTCTTCTTTAATTTCCTGGTTGACCCATCCATTCTTTAGTAGGATGCTCTTTAGCCTCCATGTATTTGAGTTCTTTCCAACTTTCCCCTTGTGATTGAGTTCTGGTTTCAAAGCATTGTGGTCTGAAAATAGGGAATGATACCAATCTTTTGGTATCGGTTGAGACCTGATTTGTGACCTAAGATGTGATCTATTCTGGAGAATGTTCCATGGGCACTAGAGAAGAATGTGTATTCCATTGCTTTGGGATGGAATGTTCTGAATATGTCTGTGAAGTCCATTTGGTCCAGTGTGTCATTTAAAGTCTTTATTTCCTTGTTGATCTTTTGCTTAGATGATCTGTCCATTTCAGTGAGGGGGGTGTTAAAGTCCCCCACTATTATTGTATTGTTGTCGATGTGTTTCTTTGCTTTTGTTATTAATTGCCTTATATAAGTGACTGCTCCCATGTTAGGGGCATAGATATTTACAATTGTTAGATCTTCTTGTTGGATAGACGTTTTAAGTAGGATATAGTGTCCTTCCTCATCTCTTATTACAGTCTTTGGTTTAAAATCTAATTTGTCTGATATAAGGATTGCCACCCCAGCTCTCTTTTGGTGTCCATTAGCATGGTAAATGATTTTCCACCCCTTCACGTTCAATCTGGGAGTGTTTTTGGGTCTAAAATGAGTCTCTTGCAGATGGCATATCGATGGGTCTTGTTTTTTAATGCAATCTGATAGCCTGTGTCTTTTGATTGGGCCATTTAGCCCATTTACATTCAGGGTAACTATTGAAAGATAGGAATTTAGTGCCATTGTATGGCCTGTAAGGTGACTGTTATTGTATATTGTCTGTGTTCCTTTCTGGTCTATGTTGCTTTTAGGCTCTCTCTTTGCGTAGAGGACCCCTTTCAATATTTCTTGTAGGGGTGGTTTTGTGTTTGCAAATTCCTTTAGTTTTTGTTTGTCCTGGAAGCTTTTTATCTCTCCTTCTATTTTCAATGATAGCCTAGCTGGATATAGTATTCTTGGCTGCATATTTTTCTCCTTTAGTGCCCTGAATACATAATGCTAGTCCTTTCTGGCCTGCCAGGTCTCTGTGGATAAGTCTGGTGCCAACCTAATGTTTCTAACATTGTAGGTTACATATCTCTTCTGAGATGCTTGCAGGATTTTCTATTTGTCTCTGAGACTCGTAAGTTTTACTATTAGATGTTGGGGTGTTGACCTATTTTATTGATTTTGAGAGGGGTTCTCCGTGCCTCCTAGATTTTGATACCTGTTTCCTTCTCCAAATTAGGGAAGTTCTCTACTATAATTTCCTCCAGTATACCTTCCGCCCCTCTCTCTCTTTCTTCTTCTTCTGGGATCCCAATTATTCTAATGTTGTTTCATCTTATGGTATCACTTATCTCTCGAATTCTGCCCTTGTGATCCAGTAGTTGTTTATCTCTCTTTTTCTCAGCTTCTTTATTTTCCATCATTTGGTCTTCTATATCACTAATTCTCTCTTCTGCCTCATTTAATCTAGCAGTTAGCACCCCCATTTTTGATTGCACCTCATTAATAGCCTTTTTGATTTCTACTTGGTTAGATTTTAGTTCTTTTATTTCTCCAGAAGGGATTTCTCTAATAACTTCCATGTTTTTTTCAAGCCCAGCTAGTAATTTTAAAATCATAATTCTGAACTCTAGTTCCGACATCTTACTAATGTCTGTATTGAGTAGGTCCCTGGCAGCCGGTACTGCCTCTTGTTCTTTTTGTTGACGTGATTTTTTCCATCTTGTCATGTTGTCCAGAGGGGAATAGATGAATGAGAGAACAAAATGCTAACAGGGTAACAACATCCCCAGAAAATATACACTAAACAAATCAGAAAAGACCTGAAACCGGGGGGGAAAAAAGGGCAAGAAAGAAAAAAGAAAAAGAAAAAAAAAGAAAAAGATAAAAACAAACAAAAACAGAACAAAACAAAAAAACAATATGATCAAATATGATCAGGCTGGTGCATAGATCAGTGCCACACACTAGATTTTGGGTGTATTTTGGTCTGTTAGAAGAAAGTGCCTCCCAGAATTTTAAAGAAAGAAAAACTTATATATGTACAAAAATAAGGGTAAATATGATAAAGGGATCGAATATGACTGTTAAGATGAAAATTATAAAACATTTTATAAAAGGAATTGATAAGTTGTTTGAAAAAAGAAAGAAGATTAAAAAAAAAAGGGAGAGAATGTGATCAGACAGGAGACTAGAACAAAGCCATACACTAGAGATTTAGGGTATATTTTGGTCTGTTAGAAGAAACTATATCCCAAAATTTTAAAGAGAGAACAACTTATATATATATATATGCCAAAAATAAGGGTAACTACTATGAAGGGATAGAATATGACTCTAAAAATGAAAAATAAAAATGTTTTTTAAAATAGGGATTGATAAGATGTTGGTTGAAAAAGGAAAAGGAGGGGCGCCTGGGTGGCTCAGTTGGTTAGGCAGCTGCCTTCGGCTCAGGTCGTGATCCTGGAGTCCCGGGATCGAGTCCCGTATCGGGCTCCCTGCTCGGCGGGGAGTCTGCTTCGTCCTCTGACCCTCCCCCCTCTCATGTGCTCTCTCTCTCTCTCATTCTCTCTCTCTAATAAATAAATAAAATCTTTAAAAAAAAAAAAAAAGGAAAGGAAAAATTCAGAAAAAAAAAAGACAGTTAAAAAAAAATTAACTTTGAAAGACTAAAGAATCATGGTAAAAAAGCCATGAATTCTATGTGCAGTATTCTCCTAGCGCTGGAGTTCTGCTGTTCTCATTGATCGGTAAACTTGGTCTTGGCTGGCTGTTCTCGCTGATCTTCTGTGGGAGGGGCCTGTTGCCATGGTTTCCAAAAGTCTGCCAGAGGCGGAATTGCCCCACCCTTGCCGGGAACTGGGCTAAGTAATCTGGTGGGGTTTGCTCTCAGGAGCTTTTGTTCCCTGCAAGTTTTCTGCACAGCTTTGGAGGCTGAGAGTGAAAGTGGTGGCCTCCCAGTCTCCGCCCCAGAGGAGCTGAGAACTCGGGGCCCCACTCCTCAGTGAGCCCCTGGAGAAAAGCAGTCAATCACTCCTGTCTCCCCAGTCTCTGGCCGCACTCCGTGCTCACCCGGATTGTGACCCAGCATTTCTATCTCTGGCACAGGACCCCATGTGGAGTCTCTGGACCCAGCAGATCCCTGAGGTGCACTCCTGTGCCACTCCTCCCGGGGGAGGAAGGGGACTCTCCCTGGATCTGCTGCTTGTTGGGTCCCTGCTGGAGGAGCAGTGGTCCACCTGTGCCATGGATCATGGTTTATGACAACCTGGAGATGAAAGCCTGCGCCTTGGCTCCGTCTCTGCAGCCAGCTTCCCCACTCTGATACCTGGGAGCTCTGCTGCACTCAGGCACCCCAGTCT
Source organism: Mirounga leonina (assembly GCF_011800145.1). Classification (NCBI taxonomy): domain Eukaryota; kingdom Metazoa; phylum Chordata; class Mammalia; order Carnivora; family Phocidae; genus Mirounga; species Mirounga leonina. The sequence continues at coordinate 22,312,492 of NW_023270431.1, forward strand.
TTCTGTGACCCCGATGGTCCTGAGACCACACTGTCCCGCGAGGGTTCCATCCCCCGCTTAGCCACTGGAGCAACGTCCCTCAGTAGAGCCAACTTGTAGAAGTTCTGATTTTGTGCTCAGCGGCTCTATCACTTGCCAGAAGTGGCCAATGGAAGCCCCCTCCCCTGCCATCTATCCTCCCAAATATTACTTCAGATTCACTTCCCTGCACGTCCTACCTTCCAGAAAGTGGTTGCTTTTCTGTTCAGAGAGTTGTTGCTATTCTTTTCTTTGATCTCCTGTTGAGTTTGTAGGTGTTTGGAATGGTTTGATCCCTATCCAGCTGATATCCTGGGACCAGACAAAATCCAGGTCTCCTACTCCTCCGCCATCTTGCTCTGCCCCCGTGTCACAGTCTTCTAAACAGGTGTGAGTGTGTGTATATTTAAGTTAGTACTCTGTTATATCTCAATGTGAATAATTGTTTTGCAGATTTCCTGAGATCTGACTTAAAATGGAAGGTTAGACATATTCCTAAGAGTTGATCCTTATGGGGGAAGCTTTATAGAGACAGTCTGATAAGGCTTATGGCATAAACTCAGGAGTCACATATCGGGTAGTTAAGTCAACTCTAGGGCAGGCTAAGAGGGAAAAAAGAAGAGGGAGCTGATTGTGATACTTTGAATTCATCTGGATCCAGATTTAGAGTCTTAGATTATTCTTAAACCCAACCTGTCTCTCTTACATTTATGACCTTTAAATATCAAGTGATGATTCTTTCTTGGTCTGTCTGTATAAGTACTTTGTTCAATAAGTATTTACACAAAAATCTGCCTGCCTTAGGCAATTTTAGATCTCTATTCTTGTTGAGAACTTACCAATAATCGAGTAAAATGCTGTTTTGGTTGGCAGTGCCATAGAATAACAATAGCTGAGAAACATGGTTCTAAGATCAGGAACAGATCTTCAAAATCAAGGGCAATGCAATTGAATTCTAAAATTTGAAATGTAATAGTTGAAAGTATTTTTTCTGCTTATTTCACAAAATCTATTTCTAGGGAACAAATAGCTACTGACATAATGCTTACATGACTATTATTTGTGAGGCAAGCCATCCTTAAAAGCAGTGCTTTATTAAGCATTCAGATTAGTAAAACCAAGTTTATCAAGGTTTTTCATTGGATTGGTAATAGAATATATCATCAGGGTTTTATGTTTTCATTATTATCCTTGCAGACAACTTTGTGGGAAGCAAGTATATTGAAATTACTCTTTCATGTGCCAAAAAAAACTATTTCTGTTGAAGACAATTTTGGTAACAAAAGGGTTTGGATGTTCCCTTCTTAGATACCTTTTATCATGAGGCATTAAAACACTTTTGGTAGAGATGAATCTAAATGCAAAGTCACAGTAATGTGGATTGCAAAATCTTGATTTGTGTTTTAGGTTGAATTGTGGTCCCCCCCCCCTCCCTAGTTGTTTTTTTTAAGTTTTTTATTAGAGATTGAGAGAGAGAGATGCACACAAGCTGGGGGAGGAGCAGAGGGGGAAGGAGAAGGAGAGCGAGAATCTCAAGCAGACTCCATGCTGAGCATGAAGCCAGATGCAGGGCTTGATCTTACAACCCTGAGATCATGACCTGAGTTGAAATAAAGAGTGAGATGCTCAACTGACTGAGCCACCTAAGCACCCCACTCCCCCCAGTTTCTTATGTTGAGATCCTAATCCTCAGTACCTCAGAATGTGACCTTCTTGGTTGAAATAAGATTGTTGCAGGTATAATTAGTGAAGATGAGGTCATACTGGAATAGAGTGGGTCTCTAATCCAATATGACTCGTGTCCTTAGGAAATGAATGGCATGTGAAGAGAGAGAGACATGCATTGAGGAAAGATGATATGAAGGCACAGGGAAGATACCATCTACGAGCCAAGGAACATTTGAGACTACCAGAAGCTAGGAGAGCAGCATGGGACAGATTCTTACTCACCGCCCTCAGAAGGAACCAACACAACTGACACCTTGATCTTAGACTTTAGCCTGTAGAACTGTGAGATAACATTTTTCTGTTGTTTTACTCACCTAGTTTGTGGTATTTTGTTATGGCAGCCCTACTGAACAAACATAGTTGAGAAGCCCAGTGGAAAAGAAACGCACTCTTTGAAAACTGTGAGTGGGCAGAAGAGAGTGGTTGTGGCAAAATGGTGGCAGATCCCAAAATCTTGAAATAAAAAAGATGAATTTTCATTCATAAAGGATGTGGTCAGAGACCTTGAATCTCCAGGTCTTTTGTCCCTTTGTTTCTTCCTAGTGTTCTTCCTCACCTCCTCCCTCTCTCTTTTTCTTGGTGCCACACATGGTTCATTCAATAAAACACCCTGAGTTTCTGCCATGCCTGGCCCAGGGCTGGGTGGTGAGGCATGTGTGGCCCAGCCCTCATGGAGCGCACAGTGCAGTGGGCAGGGGGGAGCAGTCTTGCGACCCAGCTCTCAAGCACAGTGTGCTAAGTACTGTCGTGGAGTAAAACTACATAGGGGACTTAGGCTGCTTTCTGGAGGACAACTAATTTGATTTTTGTTAATCACAGAGAGCTTCCTGGAGGAATTGACTCCTAGGGTTGTTGAGACCTAAAGGATGAAGGCAAAAATGGGTGGGGAAAAGTGCTCCACACAGAGCGAACAGCATGTGAAGAAGTCTGGAGGTGAAGTTCATGGCTGTGTCTTAGTGTAAGTTAGGAAACAGTGAGAGATGAGTCTGTAGAGGTTGGCGGAAGTCAGCCCACAAAATCTTTGAAGCCGTAATAAGTTTTTTAACTTATCCAAAAAATGTATGGGAGGGGACTTATGTTGAAGAGACCAGTTGTATTTGTGCTCTGACTCATCTCTCCATCTACTTGGAGATGGCAACCTGAGCACACGAAGAAATGCTTTCTTCCACTCTGAACATAGACAAATGATACCAATATCTTAAAACTGTATTATTAAATACATTTTCATGCTCGAAAACAAGAAAGGAAGGGAAATCTCAATAAGTCAGAAATCCAGAAGTTTGCTAAAAAATTAGGGAAGAGGCAATAGAAATCCACAGCAGCAAGAAGGGGCTGAAGTTGTTAGGCTTTTAGGGGACCAGGATTATGGGCCTGAGCCTTCTGACATCTAGGAGCAGGGCTGACTTATCTCATCTGTCCAGGGCTGGGGCTGAGAGGAGCCACCTGCTCTCAGCAGAGTCCTGGAGTTCATCTGTCACAGAGGAACAGGGTCTGGAAATGTGATCCTTTGTGCTCCAGGTCCAGGCTGTCCCTGATGCAGGACTGGGGATGAGGCCACTGAAGGACCAACCTTCACGAGACTGTCACAAAATCATGTTAGTTTTCTTCTCTTGTTCAGGAAGAAGATAGAGACAGTGTATAAATGTAAACTTTATTAGAAAAATATATTTAAGAAAATGTGATAAAAATGAAGGACAATTATTAAAGGATAGAAAGGGTAGAAATTGAATATATTACTGTCCTAAGACATTCAAGGAAAATAACAAAGTAAAATAGGTTAATAGAATGCAGGAAAGGAGAAAGGATAGAAATAAAGTGAAGGCCTAGTAAGGAGAATATACAAAATAATTTGTTGGAAACATGATCACGTACAACAGTAATCACAATAATGTGGACATGTTAACTGGCCCTGGGAATGCAGGAACCTTGTCTTTCCTGTTTAATCCGTAAGTCCTTGCCATCAAGTCTCACATGTGCAGGCATTTGTTTTATGAATAGAAGACACAGTCTCTCAGATTGGATTTTTAAAAATCCAGCTACATGCTGGTAAAAAGAGACTCACCTAAAAAAAATTCCTGAAAGTTTGAAAATCCAGGGGTGAAAAAAGATAGGCCTTTTACTCCATTTTGCAGTGAACCTAAAGATGCTCTAAAAAAATAAAGTCTATTAAAATTATATTTAAAAAGAGGGTAGGGGTGCCTGGGTGGCTAAGTCAGTTGAGTGGCTGCCTTCGGCTCAGGTCATGATCCTGGAGTCCGGGGATCGAGCCCAGTGTCAGGCTCCCTGCTCGGTGGGGAGTCAACTTCTCCCTCTATTCCTCACCCTGGTTTTGTCCTCTCTCTCTCTCTTTTAAATAAATAAAAAAAATCTTTGAAAAAAAAAGAGGGTAGATCTCATGTTACATGTTTCTCCCCCCCCCCACAAAAACATCCCACAAAGTGTCAAAAGGAAACAGAGTTGATAGATATAGTGGTAGTTTCATGTGTGTATGCATATGTCCAAATTCATCAAATTGTATACATTAAATATGTGCCATTTTTCCTATGTCATTTATACCTCAGTGAAGCTGTTAAAAGTAAAAATCTAGTAGGAGAACATTAGAATTATAGATAATAAAATTCAGGGCAAAACATTTTAAAGGGGACAAGTTGGCATTTCATATTGATAAGAGGAACAATCTGCTAAAAAGAAAGGACAGTCTTTAACTGTCATGTACCTTGAACATGGCCTTAAATTATAAATAATTAGAATCTAATAGCTAGTTGGAAATTTAGAAGTATAGTGGGAGATAGAAATAAGACTATACTTAAATAAGAAGAAAAAAACCCCCAAATAGCTCAATTAAAAAATGGGGTTTTGAATAGACATTTCTCCAGATAATGTATACAAACTTCCAACAAGCACATGAAAAGATGCTCAGCATCACTAATCATGAGAGAAATGAAAAATCAAAATCTCAGTGGGATACCACACATTAGGGTGGCTACTGTCTAAACCCTGGAAAATTTCAAGTGTTGGTGAGACCATGGAGAAATTGGAAAACTTGTGTGCTGCTAGTGGGAATATAAAATGACATAATAGCCATGGAATCAGTATGGCGAATCCTCAAAAAATTAAGATTGATCTTCCAGATGACCCAGCAGTTCTGCTCTCAGGGACATTATCAAAAAGATTTGAAAGCCGAGACTTGAAGTAATATTTGTACACTCATATTATTCACGTAGCCAAAAGGTGGAAGCAACCCAAATGTCTATCTACAGATAAATGGATAAATAAAATGAAACCTAGACATATAATGGAATATTATTTAGCCCTAAAAAAGAAAACAAATTCTGAACATACTACAACATGAATAAAACTTGAGTGCATCATGTGAAGTAAGCCAGTCACAGCAAGACAAGTACTATATGATTCCACTTATTTGAAGTACCTAGAGTCAGACTCCTAGAGATAGAAAATGGAAGGATGGCTGCCTGGTGCTAGGGGGAGGAGGGGATGGGGGTTATTGTTTAATAGGAAAAGAATTTCAGTTTTGCAAGATGAAAAGAGTTCTGTGGATGGATGGTAGTAATGGAGGAGAACAATGTGAACATATTTAATATCACTGAACACTTAAAAATGGTTAAAGTGATACAGTTTTTTGTGTATTTTACCACAATTAAAATAAAAATATGAGACTACCTTTGATGTCCTTGGAGAATGGCTTAATGGAGCCAAACATAGGATGAAGAAAGACCAGTTGAAAAATTTTCTGCAAATCCGGCAAGAGATAATGGTAACTTTAATTCAGGTAGTATGAGTGAGGTTGAAGTCAAAAGGGAGGGATTGAGAAATAATGAGAGGGTAGGAACAAGAGTTTCAGTGATTGAGTAGATGTGGATGGGAAGGGAGACATAAGCCACTTTTGATCATTGGTTTCAGGCGTGGACAATTGGGTTGATGTTGGAGACATTTACTGAGATAGGACACCCTGGAAGAGGGACAAGGGTGGGGGGGCAAGATGGTGAGATTAGTTTTGACTAAGAGGAGTTTGAGATGTCTGTGAAACACCTCAGGGGCCAACTTTTTCTTCAACTGCTTCACACTCTATTTACTTCTACCACTAACACACATACTTGGCTTTCTTTCTAAGTACACTTTACACAAAGAAACGCAGTTTTGTTCACCTCAGGAGTGCTACCCCATCACTGCAGCAGAGACTTTAGCGGTAGATCCTGGGGTTACGCAAATATGCACTTGCATCAAATAGGATCTATTTCCCTAAGGTCAAAGAATGCTGAAAGCAATTAAACAGATTGTATTTCCAGTGGCCTCTCAAATCCCAGTGACAGAACACTGACACGAAGCTTGCATAGCACAAGGCCAGTTCATTTTGTTCTCACTCACCATAATGCAAACCTAGAATTGCGCTGATGGTATATAGATAAGAAGATCCACAGCTGTCTCTGGGACCTGCCAACAGTTCTCTCATATTCTGTTTTCTTTCCTGCACATAAAATATTTTTGTTAAAGTAACATAATGGTTTTCGAAATGTGGCTTGTTTATGTTTAGTGATGAATTGTGATCCTAAGAGAGCCTTTTCAGGACACAACACATAAAGTAGAATGCTAGCGAATCAATCATGTGGATGTTGTCCATTTGCTAGCAGGTACCATGGAAGATGTTTTTCTTACACAAAACCAAATATAATTGTAAAAGTGAGGGCCCTGCCTTTGGCTGAACTGGGTGCGATATTGGCCAACTGTGGGATCCTGGATGGGTAAATTAATAGCCTGTGAACCTCAGCTTCTTAACCTTTAATTAAAAGGCAGATTAAAAACACCTGACTTGTAGAGTTGTTGTAAAGACTAAATGAGATATATACAAATGTACTTATCATGGTACCTAACGTGTAGCAGGCATTTAACAAATATTGATTTCTCTCCTCTGGTGAACTGTTTTATGATTAAATACCACATTTCCCCAGGCCATCCCAGCCTGAAGGTAAAACAGAGGACCACAGCATAGCATAAATGTTCCCACTACCTTATGTGGGGCCTTATACACTCCCTTCAAAGAAATCCTCCCAAATTTGTAGAGTCTCCAGGACTGTCTCACACATGCTAATGAGCACAGTGTTCTTAGCTCACACTGTTTGCCATGTTCTTCTCTGCTTTGGCTATACTGATGATTTGCTCCTGGGACTGTTAATTCTGGTGAAGTAAACACAAAAGGTGCCAAGAACCTTCTGGTGACTTTGGGAAGATGCTGGGAAAACCCCTCCTGTCACTGCCAGCTTCCACCTCCCATCATCGAGGCTACACAGTACATAGTGCCAATGTCACTCACATGGCCCACATTACCATGATTCCTTCCTCAGTGCTCGAAAACCACTTCATTTTCTTCCCTGATGTGGTGAGCATCTCTTTTCTGTCTTCATATTAAGCATGATTCTTTTTCTTTGTATGCTTAACCCCCTTTACCTTGGGGGCTCCACTATGAGTCCGTGGGGATTGGGCCAGAGGAAAATTTGACTAATTGAAATCATACTGAAAAGTCTGTCCTTCCATCTAACACTGAAGCTTTATTATCAGGCCAAGTTTTTATGTGAAGGCTTCTCTTCTCTGAGGATGAGTTATTTTATAAAACTTATTTTCAGTCTTTCATGCACACCCCTCCCTTCTCCCACATCCTTTAGGGCTACCTCACCAGTCTTGTAGATACTCTAGAGTGAATACTTATGCTCTAATTGAGAATCTTGCTATGGTTTTACACATGGGTAAGAGGATTTTGGGGGGACTTTTTCCTCTGAGGAGGAAGAGGGAGACTAGAAGGAAGAAAAAAGAGCACTATGAAATGACACTGTTAAGTTAGAATGTGATAGGAGGGGCTGAATTCGGATGGTCATCATGGAAAGGAAGGGGCAGATGGAGGAGGCTTGACAAAAGAGCAGACCTATATAATTAGTGGCTGGACTGGAGAAAGAGGCCCTGATGGTCGTCATGGATGATTCTGAGTTTTCTGGAAATTTCTGAGAAATTTGATTTGCTTGCACAGTAAAAATTAAAATTCTAGATCCTTAGTGGAAGTTTTCAGAACCCTGTACTCCCAGCCCCCTACGCTGCCCTAAAACCACAGACTCCTTTAAATTCCTCAGTGTCTACATTGGAGACCCCCCTTCTTTGCTGTTCTCTAAGCATCAGGCTTGTGAGTCAGTTGTGATAACTTCTCTGCTCACCTCATGTGTGATGGTGACATGGGCATGCTAGTCCTCACGAACCCGCTGGTGAGTTGGACTCCCAGGGCGGTATTGCCTATTCTCAGCTAGAGATGGAAGGAAGACCCCTGGGATTCCCGTGTGACTGAAGACAGACATTGTTCTCAGCATTCAAATTTGCTTTGAATGAGCATTCTTCACATCCCTTCATCAGGCACAGCTTATGGGGTGTTGGGAACCACAAAGTTGATTGGATTTTTGTTTTGTTTTGTTTTCCTTTTTTTTCTTTTATTATGTTATGTTAGTCACCATACATTACATCATTAGTTTTTGATGTAGTGTTCCATGATTCCTTGTTTGCATATAACACCCAGTGCTCCATTCAGTACGTGCCCTCCTTAATGCCCATGATTGGGCTAACCCATCCCCCCAACCCCCTAAGTTGATTGGATTTTCCCCCAATCTATTGTTTAGGCTCTAGCCTATTAAAACGTTAATTTAAGAGGCGTATTTGGCACATTTTCTTTTCTTTTATTATGTTATGTTAATCACCATACATTACATCATTAGTTTTTGATGTAGTGTTCCATGATTCATTGTTTGAGTATAACACCCAGTGCTCCATTCAATATGTGCCTTCTTTAATACCCATCACCAGGCTAACCCATCCCCCCAGTACCTCCCCTCTAGAACCCTCAGTTTGTTTCTCAGAGTCCATAGTCTCTCATGGTTCATCTCCCCCTCCGATTTCCCCCCCTTCATTTTTCCGTTTCTACTAGCTTCTTTTTTTTTTTAAACATATAATGTATTATTTGTTTCAGAGGTACAGGTCTGTGATTCATCAGTCTTACACAATTCACAGCACTCACCATAGCACATACCCTCCCCAATGTCTATCACCCAGGCAACCCATCCCTCCCACCCCCCACCACTCCAGCAACCCTCAGTTTGTTTCCTGAGATTAAGATCTCTCATATCAGTGAGACCATATGATACATGTCTTTCTCTGATTGACTTATTTCACTTAGGATAATACCTTCTAGTTCCATCCACGTTGTTGCAAATGGTAAGATTTCTTTTTTTTTTTTTTTGATGGTTGCATAATATTCCATTGTAGATGTATATACCACATCTTCTTTATCCATTCATCTGTTGAAGGACATCTTGGATCTTTCCATAGTTTGGCTATTGTGGACATTGCTGCTGTAAACATTGGGGTGCACGTACCCCTTCGGATCACTACATTTGTATCTTTGGGGTAAACACCCAGTAGATTTGGCACATTTCTGAAATAATCTGAACTTTTAAGTAAATGAACAGGAACAGGGATGGTTTTGGTCAATTTTCTGAGAGGGTCTTCAGCACCCCTGTAGTTGGCCCTTCATCACTGTCCTCATGCTGGTCACTGCTTGGAGCTCTACATAGGGTCTTCACTGGATGGGGCTTCAAAACCTCTGTGGCTAAGTTTTCTTTCTGTAGATCCAGTATCAGATTGTCATTTTCCTAGAAGTCTGAAAATAATAGGTGGTTTAATAAGTATAATGATAGATGGGTAGATGATAGATAGATATGGTTTATTAAGTGCCTGGCATTGTGCTTTTCACTTGTTATCTCATTTAATCCTTATACCAATCTTAGGAGACAAGGTAATGGTCCGTCTTTACAAATGAGGAGAGGCTTATACATGCAAAGTAACAAGCTTTCAATTTCTTAATTGAAGTGAGTGATGTCTCATGGGGATTTCAGGAATCAAGGCAAGCTCTCAGAGGCTCTATCTCTGATAAAAGGCTTCATCCTAGTGGGGCTTTATTCTCTTAAACTTGCTTTTTAATGAAGTAAGCTCTTTGCAAAAGTCTCTTTAGCAAGAGAAACCACATGTCCTAGTTCAAATTGTTCTTTGAAATCTCATAATCTGTAATTATTTTTTCAGAATATGGGGGCAGGTGAGCTATTTATTTAAAAAAAATTCAAAACTTTTTTTTTTTAAACCTAAATCCTTACCACCTCTCAGTAAAAGTTATTTAATCACATGGGTTAAAAAGAACAATGCACAAGTGTGGTCTGTAAAAATATTTGCCATCTTTGTCTTTTTGGTTTCCTGATTCTGAGTAACTCTGGTTGTTTGTCAGACTTCTCTGTACCTGCACAAGCACAGAGCCCCTCTTACTGACTGGGCCCCAGCAAAATGGTGAAGTGGCTGAAGTTTGAAAACAAGTACAGCATTTTTTTTCCCTAGTCTTTTCTCTGCCTTTTGAAAACAATACAATAAAATGCAAACAAGATAAACTTTCCCTTTCCCCTCAATCAAGAAGGGATCTTCAGACACACTTTTGTATGATTTAAAGTAAATGTGATTTTCAGTCTCATGGTATTGGCATTTTCTGTTCTATCTTTAATCCTAGAACAGAGGCTTTTGCAGGGGAGGGGGAGATGGTCTCTGATTAAGGAAGTTTCAGGTTAAGGAGCCTTGAGGGTGAAGTGATAGGGGGACAGAAGGAAGAAATTTGGATAGGATGAGCAGCATATCCTTCCTCTTCTCCCTAAAGCAGATAGGCTTCATGAGAAAAAACTTGAAGGTAGCCATTTCTTTACTTACTTTTTTCCTTTGGTGGATTTTGGCAGCTCTGCTCTGTCAGATGATACTAAGCCCCCCCCCCCTTTTTTCCCTCCCACTGCATGAAAGGCAAAGAATGAGGTTTAAAGGAAGCAGAGCTCTTCTCTGCTCCTGGCTTGTTGATCTGGGCAAGGTCCTTACCACTTAGGGCCCTCAAGGGATAGAGGGACTAGTTCCTGCTAAAATTCTGATAAGGGATTGGAGAATGAATCAAAGTTTACAAAGTACATTAATTTAATAGTCAAATTTTTAGAGAAAGTTTTTAACATACAAAATATTATTAAAAGTTCAAGGGAAAGGTTTTTAGATTTGAAAAAGTCTCTTAAAATTGAATTATTTTTTTCCTCTGATTATAAAAACACTTAAGTGCAATGCTTAAGAGAACAAGCTCTTCTCTCCATCTCACCCCCATTGCACAGAAGTAGAAGAGAATAGTACCAAAATGGAGTGATGGCTTGTTTGGGGTACCAAGAGGAAGCTTGCAGTATTATGCTGTCCACCCTATGATTGAGTAATCAGGAAGCTCACTCTTATGTTCTTGCCTAGTCAGACCTCCCTACCTCCTATCTTCTGGCTGGACTATGAGTTTTATGCTAGCTTGGAGCTTCACATCTCTTTGGATCATGTGAAAAAGAAATCCCATGTAACTGCCATTGAACCTTTCTTCATGTTCATTGAATTTATTGAGACCTGGGGTCTCCCTCATATAGGGGACTATCATGAGGAAATCTATTATGATCTCATCCTTGTGTTTCATGGTCACAGCTCACTGTTCATCACTCATTTCCTAATGTGCACCTTTCCCTTTACCCAACAAAATAAACTGGCTTACCGCATGATCATCCTACAGCAAAGTCTACTGTCAAGTCTTTAATATTTTCAGAGTTTCTAATCAGCTTTTCAGTGTCTTAAATAAGTCCCTCTTAAATGTGAGATCCTCAGATATTTGAGGAAAAACTAACATGAAATGAAGACAGAGGAAGCAAGGACAACGTAAGAAATAAAGAAAAAAGAAAAGATCAAACAGATTCTTAGAGAAGATAATAAATCTATGAACAAGAACAGGGTACAATAAAAGTGATTTCAAGAAAATAATAAAGAGCTCTATAAAAATTATGACAACAAAAAGAAAAAAATTAAGCCAAAGGGTTTAACTGATAGAAAACTTGAGTAAAGTCACAAACTGAATTGTGTCCTCCTGCCAAATTTAAAAGTTGAAGCCCTAACCCATAGTCCCTCAGGATATGACTGTATTTGGAGATATGGCTTCAAAGAGGTAATAAAGTTAAATGAGGCTCTTAGGATGTGCTTTAATTCAATGTGACTGGTGTCCATATGAGATGAGATTAGAACACGTAGAGAGACACCAGGGGTGTGTGTGTATAGAGTGACAGCTCTGTGAAGTGGCATCTACAGGGTGGCCATACGCAAGCCAAGGAGAGAGGTCTCAGAGGAAACCAACCCCACCAGCAACTTCCAGCTTCCAGAAATAAGTTTCTATTGTTTGAACCATGCATTCCATGGCATTTTGTTATGGCAGCCCTAGCAAGCTAATATAGTAAATTTCCCAGAAGATAGAATAACAACAACAAAACCCAAATGAACAAACCACAACAAGAAGATGGAAAACATGGGACAGCCAAAGAAATTAGACAATCCAAGTGGTTCAAGATCTCAAAAAGAAAAAAACAGACACACGGAATGAAGAAAAGTATAGAAGAAATAATATAGGAAAGTAGATTAAAAAGTTTTGCCAAGTGCCTGAAATAACAATGAGAACAAACTACATACCAAATCAAGTCATTGTGAAATTTCAGAAGTCTGGGAATAAAGAGAAGGTCTTAAAATCTTCCAGAGAATATGAGAAAGAAAGGTCAAAAGTTAATCACATGTACAATGAAACAGAAACCAGAGTAATGTTGGATTTCTCAAGAAGAGAATGTGTACGTGAATGATTGCAGATATCTTAGGAAACTTCAAGGAACTTTTCTACAGATGTAAGAATGACTTATTTTGTGTCTCACTCAAATTATTAAGCACCATTATGGCTTAGTAAGTTGTGGTAGATTCTGCATCAATGCTCAATAAAAGTTAAAGGAAAATAAGATGATGGACAAAATTTGATACGTGGCAGCAGGCTTTATTGCCACCAAAGAAATATATCATTGTTTTGGTCAGAAGGTATTTAGAACTGGATTGTGTTCCTTTTTTTTTTTTTTAATTGAAGTATAATTAACATACTGTGTTACATTAGTTTCAGGTGTATAATATAATGATTCAACAATTTTATAAATTTCTCAGTGTTCATCAAGATAAGTACATTCTTACTTCCCTTTACCTGGTTCACACCCTCCCCCCTTCCCCTCTGGCAACCACCAGTTTGTTTTCAGTATTTAGAGTCTGTTTTTGTTTGTCTCTCTTTTTTTTCTTTCTTTGCTCATTTGTTTCTTAAATTCCAAATATGAGTGAAATCATATGGTATTTTTGTCTCTCTGACTTATTTCACTGAATATCCTCATTAATACCCTTTAGGTCCATCCATGTTGTTAATGAATGGCAAAATTCCATTCTTTTTTATGGCTGGGTAGTATTCCATTACACACACACACACACACACATCTTCTTTATCCATTCATTTATTGATGGACACTTGGGTTGTTTCCATATCTTGTTTATAGTAAATAATGCTGCAAAAATTGGGGTGCATACATCTTTTCAAATTAGTGTTTTTTTCCCCTTTGGGTAAATGCCCAGGAGTGAAATTACTGGGTAATATGATATTTCTATTTTTCATTTTTGAGAAAACTCCATGTTTTCCACAGTGGCTGTATGAATTTACATTCCCACCCACAGTCACAAAGATTCCTTTTTCTCCACATCTTCTCTAACACTTGTTATTTCTTATCTTTTTGATTTTAGACTTTCTGACAGATGTGAGGTGATATCTCATTGTGGTTTTGATTTGCATTTCTCTGATGATGAGTTATGTTGAACATCTTTTCATGGGTCTCTTGGCCATCTGTATGTCTTTGGAAAAATGTGTATTCAGGCCTTCTGCCCATTTTTGATTGGATGATTTTTTTGGGGGGTTATATATGTTCTTTATATATTTTGGATGTTACCCCTTATCAGATATAAGATTTGCAAATATCTTCTCCCATTCAGTAGGTTACTTTTTAATTTTGGGTGGTTTCCTTTGCTATGCAAACCCTTTTTATTTTGGTGTAGTCCCAATAGTTTATTTTTGCTTTTGTTTCCCTTGCCTGAGAAGACATATCTAGAAAAATGTTTTTATGGTTAATGTCAAAGAAATTACTACCTGTGTTTTCTTCTAGCAGTTTTGTGGTTTCAGGTCTCACATTTAGGACTTTAATCCATTTTGAGTTTATTTTTGTGTATAGTTTAAGGTAATGGTCTAGTTTCATTCTTTTGTGTGTAGCTGTCTACTTTTCTCAGCACCATTTGTTGAAGAGACTGTGTATTCTTGCCTCCTTTGTTGTAGATTAATTGACCACATAAGTGTAGGTTTATTTCTGGACTTTCTATGCTATTCTATTGATCTGTGCCTATTTTTGTGCCAGTACCATAATGTTTTGATTACTGCAGCTTTGTAATATATCTTGAAATCTGAGATTGTGATACCAGCTTTGATATTCTTTTTCAAAATTGCTTTGGCTATTTGGGGTCTTGTATGGTCCCATACAAATTTTAGGATTATTTGTTCTAGCTCTGTAAAAAATGCTGTTGATATTTGGATAGGGATTACATTAAATTTGTAGGTTGCTTTGGGTAGTATGGAAATTTTAACAATATTTGTTCTCCCAGTCCATGAGCATGGAATATATCGCAATTTCTTTGTGTCATCTTCAGTTTCTTTCATCAGCATCTTATAGTTTTCAGAGTACATGTCTTTCACCTACTTGGTTAAGTTTATTCCTCGGTATTTTATTATTTTTGGTATAATTGTAAATGGCATTGCTTTCTTAATTTCTCTTTCTGCTACTTCATTATCAGTATATAGAAATGTAATGGATTTCTGTAATTGATTTTGTATCCTGTGGCCCTACTGAATTCATTTGTCATTTCTAGTAGTTTTTGGTGGAGTCTTTAAGGTTTTCTACATATAGGATCATGGTACCTGAAAATAGTGAAAGTTTGACTTCTTCCTTACCAATTTGGATGCTTTTTATCCCCTTTCCTTGTCTAATTGCTGTGACTAGGACTTCCAGCACTATAATGAATAATAGTGGTGAGAATGGACACCCTTGTCTTTTTCCTGATCTAAAGGGGAAAGCTCTGTTTTTCATCATTGAATATGATGTTATCTGTGTTTTTTCATACAGGGCCTTTGTTATGTTAAGGTGTGTTCTCTCTAAACCTACTTTCTTGAGGGCTTTTTATCATGAATGGATATTGTACTTTGTGAAATGATTTTTCTGCATCTATTGAAATGATGATATGGTTTTTATCCTTCCTCTTATTGTTGTGACGTATCATGCTGACTGATTTGTAAATATTGAACCACACTTGCATCTCTGGAATAAATCCCATTTGATTGTGGTAAATGATATCTTTAATGCATTGTTGGGTTTGGTTTGCTAATATTTTGTTAAGGATTTTTGTAGCTATGTTCATCAGAAATGTTGGCCTGTAGTTCTGTATTTTTATAGTGTTTTTGTTTGGTTTTGGTATCAGGTTAATGCAGGCCTTATAGAATGAATTTGGAAGCTTTCCTTCTTGGATTTTTTGGAATAGTTTGAGAATAATAAGTATTAACTTTTTTTTATTTAAAATCAATTAATTAACATATAGTGTATTAGTTTCAGAGGTAAAGTTTCATGATTTATCAGTTGTATATAACACCCAGTGCTCATCACATCATGTGCCCTCCTTAATGCCCATCACCCAGTTATCCCATCACCTCACCCACCTCCCCTCCAGCAACCCTCAGTTTGTTTCCTATAGTTGAGAGTCTCTTATGGTTTGTTTCCCTCTCTGATTTCATCTTATTTTATTTTTCCCTCCCTTCCCCTATGTTAATGTGTTTTGTTTCTTAAATTTCACATGAGTGAAATCACAGAATATTTGTCTTTCTCTGACTGATTTCACTTAGCATAATACCCTCCAGTTCCATTCACATTGTTGTAAATAGAAAGATTTCATTCTTTTTGATGGCTGACTAATATACTATAAAGGAGGAGCTCTGATGTTCTATGGTAGTGTGCTTTGCCTATTTGTTGGGCTGATCATGGAACCAAACTAATTTGTTATCAGTAATATACACAAGAAACTGTTCTTAACAATGAAACCCAAGAAAGCTGAACTTTATTGGTTAGTTTGTTCTTATATCACTTTTATACTTTGAGTAATATAAGAACAAACTATAATAAGGTAGAGTTTTGTTTTGGTTTAGGTTTGTTTGTTTCTAGTTTTGTTAGCAGTTAGTATAAGCATCCCTCTTACAGGAAGAGTTGCTTTTGCTGGGAGAATGGCTTAATAAGCCCACATGGAGTGTGAGTTAAGGCTCCTGGGCCTGGGCATTGGGTGGTGACAAAGCTTTGAAGAAACCAATCACTCTGTGTAACTGAAAGGAAAGAACTGGTGGCTCCAGGGGGAAATTCCAGGAAGTTGGGGTCAAAAGTAAAGAAAGGAGGGAAAGAGGCCAAACAAAATGATAGATTGCCATGTATAATATGACCCTTCCTTAGTCCCAATTATACACCGTCTATATAAAATAGACTGTCTACAAAAAATTCTGTAATAATTATTCATTACATTCTTGTGGAGTCTGGTGAATTGGCTTCATTTAAAGGCATGATAAGGAGGGCACATGTTATAATGAGCACTGGGTGTTGTACGCAAATAATGAATCATTGAACACTACATCAAAAACTAATGATGTACTGTGACTAACATAATGTAATTAAAAAAATAAAAGCATGATAGCTTTATAAAATTATCATTTCTAAAATAAATGAGGTGTTATTTCTATCTCCTTAAAAAATGCCAAATTAATGGAAGGGGATTATCTAAGTAATGATGGTAATGTACTTATATTTTATTTAAACTGAGCAGAAAATTGAAGAAAGGTATGTATTGTGTCTAAAATATCTAGTTTTTCTGCTGTAACTTAATTGCAATTTACCATGTATTTCTTCAAGATTTTATGTATGTGCATGTTTTAAAACTGACCCAAATGCCAGCTAACTTTTAGACCTTTTTATGTATAAATGTTTATATTCAAAATGTGAAATTCATTTCCTATTCCTGGACTATCAGAGCTTCACTTAGCAATTATCTCTAGCTACCAAGCTCATATGCCTCTTGGGGCAGGGAGTTCACAGTCCAAACCATCCTAGACAAGGTAAACGTGTGAAATAACTCTCTCCTTGAGAGTTCCTAAGACTTTAATTAATAATCTCCTGCAGTTTAATTCTAAAACTTACAGAATAAATTTGCCTTATTAAACTTATTCACACTGAGAGATCTGCTGGGGGTGAGGGGAAACTGAATTCTAAAGTAGATTACTGGGAATGAGCAATGCTGAACATAAAGGCATGAATCATAAATAAGAGAATGCCCAGTACCAGGAGCAGACCAATGTAAGAAACATATTTGAGTAGGTTCCATGCTGGCAACTGCCTGGTCTCTTTATGCCTATGTCTAATCTTGGTCCTTTGGGCATCCCTTTTGCCTTGGGGATAATAAGGAAGGAAATATTTGTATATGAAAGATCAGAATTCTCTAGAATGAACAAAAATGTCTCCTAGTTCCCTTATACTAACTGCTAGGAAAACTAGGAACAAACAAACCTAAAGCAAACAAAACTCTACCTTATTGTTGGTATGACAAAACTTTCATATTAACAGGAAATAGCAAAGGATTTCACATTTAATTCATGTCCTCCATTTAGTAAAAGGACTTTATTTTTAAACTTTAAGTCAGTGAATTTATTATGCATATTTTAAAGTTGATTTTTTAAAAAGTTCTTATTTAAATTCCAGTTAATATAAAGTATAATATTAGTTTCAGGTATACAATTCAGTGATTCAACACTTCCATATAACACCTTGTGCTCATCACAAGTGCCCTTCTTAATCCCTATCACTTATTTAATCAATCCCCGCACCCACTTCCTCTCCAGCAACCCTCAATTTGTTCTCTATAGTTAAGAGTCTGTAAGAATTTGTTTTGTTTCTTCAATTCCACATATGAGTGAAATCACATGGTATTTGTCTTTCTTGGACTGACTTATTTCACTTAGCATAATACACTTTAGCTCCATTCACATTGCTGCAAATGGCAAGATTTCATTCTTTTTATGGCTGAATAATATTCCATTGTATATATATGCCACATCTTCTTTATCCATTCATCAGTTGATTGGCATTTGGGTTCTTTCCATAATTTCGCTATTGACCTTTTAATCCAAGTTTTTATTCAATTCTATTCCAAGTATTTGAGCAACATCGTCAGTTTGAATATTTGTATGCCAATGGCATTGAACAATAAGTTTCATGGGGGAAAAAAAAAACACAGATTAAATAATGAAAAAGCCAATATATTCTTTTTTTTTTATTGTGGTAAAAAACATATAACATGAGATCTACCCTCTCAACAAATTTCTAAGTATAAGTACAGTATTATTATTAACTATAAGCAGAGTGTTATAATAGCAGATCTCAAGAACTTTTCATCTTGTATGACTGAAACTTTATATCTGTTGAACAACACCCCCCCCCCTTTTTTCCTGCCCCCATCGCCTGGCATGTATCATTCTACTTTCTGTTGCTATGAGTTTAACTACTTTAGATATCTCATGTAAATGGAATCATGCAGTATGTCGTCAAGGTACATCCATGCTGTCTCATGTGACAGGATTTCCTTTTTTAATGGCCAAATAATATTCCATTGCATGTATATAACAAATTGTCTTTATCCATTCATTTATCAATGGAAATTTAGGTTTCTACCATATCTTGATTATTGTGAATAATGCTGTAGTGAACATGGGAGTACAGAATTCTCTTTGAGATCCTGATCTCAATTCTTTTTTCAATTCTGGATATATACCCAAAAGGGGGAGCTGGATTATATGGCTCTATTTTCACTTTTTTGAGGAACCTCCATACCATTTTCCATAATGGCTGTGCCACTTTATGTTCCCAGTAATAGTGAACAGAGTTCCAATTTTTCCACGTCCTTGTAATACTTGTTTATGCTTTGTCTTTTTGATAATAGCCATCTAACAGGTGTGAGGTGATATCTAATTGTGTTTTTTTTCTTTTTTTCTAATTGTAGTTTTTGATTTGCATTTCCCAGAAAATCAGTGATGTTGAGCATCTTTTCATGTACTTGTTGACCACCTGAATGTCTTCTTTTGAAGAACTTTGCTCATTGAATTTTTTTTTTCTATTGAGATGTAGGAGTTCCTTATATATTTTGGATATTAATCCTTTATCAGATATGTGGATTGCAGATATTTTCTCCCATTTATTAGGTTGCCCTTACACCTCTTGATTGTTTCCTTTGCTGTGCAGAAACCTTTTGGTTTGAGGTGGTCCCACTTAACTATTTTTGCTTTTGTTTCCTGTGCTTTTGGTGCTTTCTCCAAGAAATCATTGCCAAGACCAATGCTATAAAACTTTTCTCTTATCAGACTTGGAGTTTTTTGAATTATCAATTAGTGTGGACAATAGACATCATGACACTATTATTCCTATTCCTATTATTCCCTATTCTTGAATCTTATTTCTTCCTTGACCTCTACCCATTACTGACATCCACCAGCTTGAATCAGGTTTGCCTATGTCCATGGTGTA
This sequence comes from Mirounga leonina, assembly GCF_011800145.1. Taxonomy (NCBI): domain Eukaryota; kingdom Metazoa; phylum Chordata; class Mammalia; order Carnivora; family Phocidae; genus Mirounga; species Mirounga leonina. The sequence goes on from NW_023270431.1 coordinate 22,331,871, forward strand.
CCCTAGGTTGGGCGCTGCATCACCTGTATTGCTTTGAAAAATGGTCTCAAATGGAAAAAGGATGAAATTATTTGGTATTTTTCAACTTTAGGCAAGCTGTTAATTGTTGGTGTTAATTGTTTGATTAAAAGCCCATTAAAAGGGAAAAAAGGGGGACATAAAATGATTGTAATGATGGAGTGAGGCTCAGGAATTATATCTCTCTTTACAAAAAGTATGCTTAAATATTTTTATTTTAAATTTTCTCTGGATTACCAAAGCTATCTTTGCATCTCTGCTAACAAAGGAATTTATGTTTACAACCTCTACCTAATTACCACCCACTCCCTTCTTAACCTAGTATAGTCTGACTTCTACACATCTTGAAGAATATGTTGCTTTCAAGAACACTAATGACTTCTTTTTAAAAAATTTTATTATGTTATGTTAATCACCATACATTACATCATTAGTTTTTTTTTTTTTTACTGGTACTTTTTTATTTGCTTGCTTTTGCTTTTATTTTTAGAGCAGTTTTACATTAAAAAAACCCTGAGATTCAGGAAGATACCAAGATTCCCCACACACCCCTGCCCACACCCATGCACCTGCTCCCCGCCCTCAGTGTCCCCCAGCAGAGGGGATGGAGTCCACAGGTCACCTTAGGGCTCACTCCTGGTGGTATCCACTCCACGGGTTTGAGCAAATGCATAATGATGCATCCACCATCACTCTCTGTCTCTGTCTCTCTGTCTCTCCCTCTTCTTTCTTTCCTTTTCTTTTTTTTTTATTATTTACATCACTAGTTTTTGATGTAGTGTTCCATGATTCATTGTTTGCATATAACACCCAGTGCTCCATTCAATATGTGCCTTCTTTAATACCCATCACCAGGCTAACCCATTCCCCCAGCACCTCCCCTCTAGAACCCTCAGTTTGTTTCTCGGAGTTCATAGTCTCTCATGTTTCATCTCCCCCTCCAATTTCCCCCCTTCATTTTTCCCTTCCTACTATCTTCTTCTTCTTTTTTTTTTAAACATATAATGTATTATTTGTTTCAGAGGTACAGGTCTGTGATTCATCAGTCTTACACAATTCACAGCGCTCACCATAGCACATACCCTCCCCAATGTCTATCACCCAGCCACCCCATGCCTCCCACCCCCCACCACTCCAGCAACAAACTGAGGGTTACTAATGACTTCTTAATCAACAAATCCTTTGTAGCATTTCCTTCTGATGACAACTGTTTTCTGGAAAGCACCTCCTCCTAAGTTCCAAAGCCCTATTCAACTCAACAACAGCATGTCTTTACTGAACTCTTCTCATGTCCATTTCTTGCTGGAGTATGGAAACCAAGATAATAGCTGAGAGATGATTGCAGAATCTGCAGGTGTAACTCTGAAACAAAGACTGAATCAGTTGACTTGAAGAAAAAATAATGTTCTTCTAGGGCAGCACTGTCCAATGGAATATAACGCAAACCACATATGTAATATTAAACTTTCTAGTATTCACATTCAAAAAGTAAAAGGGAATTAATTTTAATGTATTTTATTTAACTCAATAGATCCAAAGTATTATTTCAACATATAACCAATAAAATTTATTGAGATATCTACATTTTTTTTGGTACTAAGTCTTTGAAACCTAGCTTGTTTTTTTACACTTAAAACCCATCTCTATTTGGAGTAGTGCATTTCAGATACTTAATGGTACATGTGTCTGGTGGCTGCTATATATATATATATATATATTAAAGATTTTTTGTTTATTTTTTAACAGAGAGCGAGAGAAGGAACACAAGCAGGGAGAGTGGGAGAGGGAGAAGCAGGCTTCCCGCCTAGCAGGGAGCCCGATGTGGGACTCTATCCCAGGACCCTGAGATCATGACCTGAGCCGAAGGCAGACGCTTAACGACTGAGCCACCCAGGCGCCCTGGTGGCTGCTATATTGAACAGTGCCAATCTAGAGAGTAGAAATAAGACAAATCAAAGGAAGTAGAATGGCTTAAAAGTAGAATGATTTTTACTAGCAGTTAAAAATTATGACTGTCCATCAATACAAAGGACTTCATTTCAGAAGAAGCTGGAAGGAATAAAGTGGGAATAAAGCTAAAACCAGGAATGTATTAGTTGACTTTTAATGTCCCTTCATTAATTACTTTTTTAAAAAAATAAAAACATAAGTAATGCATTTTGGGGCAACAGTTTGGACAATGAGGACTTGTTTAAAGATACGTTTAAAAATTTCCTCCCTTCCACTCCCAGTCTCTGAGTTAGCAAATAACAGTTTGGTGTGTATTCTGGACTTTATATTCATATAAGGATATATAATAAATTTGCACACACACACACACACATGCACACATAATGTTTTTAATTTGAAAGGTAAGATAATGAAAATACAAGTTGTTCCACAGTTTACTTACTAATATATTATTGACCTCTTTCTAGGTCAATATATATGTATCTCACTCATCTTTAAAGGCTGCATCATCTTTCATATAACTGATATACCATAATTTATTCAAGCATTTACCTACTGTTGGGTATTATATCAGGAGTCCCATAACATGTCCCCTCAGGCCACCTCTGATGTCACCCTCACTTGAAGTGGATGATTCCATGCAAATGCAGAATCAGCTTAAGCTGATAGCATGTTGCTTCAAGCATGTGCCTTGAGTTTCTTTGCTATTTTTTTTTCTTTCTGGAGCTTCTCTGATGGTCATGCTCCCATCTCCAACCTCAGTGGACAATTTTGTAAGTTATTCAGGTGGCAGAATCAAGGGCTTATTGCTCTCAGAGGTGATCAAATTCTACTCTTATTATGGCTTTTCAATAGTCTCTTTCTCCCTGTTCCCTCATTTCTGTCTCTGGAATAACTGAGGGCACACAAGTCCTCTCAGATGACAAACACACAGATGATTTTTATTGTTATGAAACAGTGCTCCTTGATTACTGGATATTTACCCAAAGAATATGAAAACACTAATTGGAAGGGATATACACACCCCTATGTTTATTGCAGTATTATTTACAATAGCTGAATTATGGAAGCAGCCTTAGTGTCCATCGATAGATGAATGGATAGAGAAGATGTGATAGATGAATGGATAAAGAAAATAATGGAACATTATTCAGCCATAAAAAAGAATGAAATCTTGCCATTTGCAATACCACAAATGGATCTAAAGATATAATGCTAAGCAAAATAAGCCAGAGAAAGACAAATACCATATGATTTCATTCATATGTGGAATTTAAGAAACAAAACAAATGAACAAAGGAAAATAAAGAGACAAACCAAAAAAACAGACTCTTAACTACAGAGAACAAACAGGGTTTCCAGTGGGGAGGTGGGTGGGAGGATGGGTGAAATAGGTGAAGGCAATTACTAGTACACTTATCTTGAGGAGCACTGAGTAATATAGAATTGTTGAGTCACTATATCGCACACCTAAAGCTAATACAACACTATGTTAACTACACTGGAATTAAAATAAAAAATTAGTAAACTTTAATAATAATAATAATAAAAAAAAGAACCTCAGTGCCTGGTCCCCAAAAAACAAAACAAAAACAAAACAAAAATCAGTGTTGCTTGAAACTTTCCTTAAAGAATTTTATATATCAGTGCTTTCTCAAATATAAAGTGTCAGATTCCCAAAATGAAACATATTGTCAGATTGTATTTCCAAAGGCTATAGCAGATCACAGGCCTATCAGCCATACTTGCATATATGCTAACTAGCAGGGTGATTTTTGCCAAATTTGAACAAAATGGTGTGTCACATTGCTATAGTTTTCCTTTTGGTGACATTAGGATGGTGAACATCTTTTCATGTTCTTAGGTTTTTTTTTTTTTTTTACACTTCATGCAACAAAAATAAATTCCAGTTTAAAGCTATATAATTGAAGACACATAGTAAAAATATTCAAAAATAATTTAGGCAAAAGTTTAACCATGTGCAAGGGAAGACGGAAATAAAAATGTACAGATTTGACTACATTAAAATTGTGCTTTTAAATTTTGGGTTGAGTAAATGATACTGAGAGAATTTTAATTAAAAAACTGCCCACAAGTGTCAAAGGACAAAATACGGATTGACAAAAATAGCCACAAAACATTTAACAGATACTACCAATTGATAGAAGAAAGTCAAAGTATCTTAGAGAAAAATAGCTGAAGAATAAAAACAGAGCAGAAAAGGCATGATGTCGTCCCTGCTATCAACAGTGTAATTTTACAAGTTATTTTTTGTTTCAAGTTTTTATTTGAATTTCAGTTAGTTAACATATAGTGTAATATTAGTTTCAGGAGTAGAATTTAGTAATTCATCACTTACATATAACACCCAGTGCTCATCACAACAAATGCCCTCCTTAATATCCATCACCCATTTAGTCCAACCCCCACCAACCTCCCCTCAAGCAACCCTCAGTTCTTTATAGTTAAGAGTCTCTTTTATGGTTTGCTTTTCTCCTTCCAACCCCCAACCCCATGTTCATCTGTTTCATTTCTTTTTATTTTTTTGTAGTGATTTTTCATGGTTATTCAATTTAAACTCTTACTCTTTTTTCTGAGATAGTGTTTCTTCTTTTATGAAAAATTGATTTTTTTCAGCTTTATGAAAGTCTTTTGTTTTGAGTTTTTATTTAAATTCTAATTACTTAACAAATAGTGTAATATCATGATTCATCACATACATATAAGATCCAGTGCTCAGCACAAGTGCCCTCCTTAATCCCCATCACCCATTTATCCCATCTCCCACCCACCTCCCCTCCAGTGACTCTCAGTTTGTTCTTTATAGTTAAGAGTCTCTTATGATTTGCTTCCCTCTGTTTCCCCCCCTCCTATGTTCATCTGCTTTGTTTCTTAAATTCCACATATGAGTGAAATCATATGGTATTTGTCTTTCTCTGACTGACTTAGTTTGCTTAGCATAATACACTTCAGCTCCATTCACATTGTTGCAAATGGCAAGATTTCATTCTTTTGGATGGCTGAGCAATATTCCATTATATGAATAATATATATATATATATCTCACAACTTCTGTATCCATCCGTCAGTTGATGGACATTTGGGCTCTTTTCATAATTTGGCTATAGTAAATAATGCTGCTAAAAATATTGGGGTTCATGTGTCCCTTTGAATCAGTATTTTTGTATCTTTTGGGTAAATACCTAGTAGTGCAATTACTGGGTCATAGGGTAGTTCTGTTTTTAACTTTTTAAAAAAAATATTAGAGAAAAAATGAGCAGGGGGAGGGGCAGAGGGAGAAGCAGGCTCCCCACTGAGCAGGGACTCTCATGTGGAACTCGATCCCAAGACCCTGGGATCATGACCAGGGCTGAAGGCAGATGCTTAACTGACTGAGCCACCCAGACACACCTATTTTTAACTTTTTGAGGAATCTCTGTGCTGTTTTCCAGAATGGCTGCACCAGTTTGCATTCCCACCAACAGTGTGAGAAGGTTCCCCTTACTCAGCATCCACACTAACATCTGTTGTTTCCTGTGTTCCTAATCTTAGCCATTCTAACAGGTGTGAGGTGATAGCTCATTGTAGTTTTGATTTGTATTCCCCTGATGATGAGTGATGTTGAGGATCTTTTCATGTGTCTGTTAGCCATCTGTATGTCTTCTTTGGAAAAAAGTCTATCCATATCTTCTGCCTACTTTTTAACTGGATTATTTGTGTTTTGGGTGTTGAGTTTGATAAGTTCTTTATAGATTTGGGATACTAACCCTTTATCAGATATGTCATTGGCAAATATCTTCTCCCATTCTGTAGGTTGCCTTTTAGTTTTGTTGATTGTTTCCTTCAGTGTGCAGAAGCTTTTTATCTTGATGAAGTCCCAATAGATCTTTTTGCTTTTCGCAGATAACATGATATATATGTAGAAAACCCCAGAGACTCCACCCAAAATTGCTAGAACTGATTCATGAATTCAGTAAAGTTGCAGGATACAAAATCAGTGCACAGAAATCTGTTGCATATCTATACACCAATAATGAAGCAGCAGAAAAAGAAATCAAGAAATTTATTCCATTTACAATTGCACCAAAAACCATAAGATACCTAGGAATAAACCTAACCAAAGAAGTAAAAGATCTGTACTCTGAAAACTGTAGAACACTTGTGAAAGAAATTGAAGATGTCACAAAGAAATGGAAAAATATTCCATGCTCATAGATTGAAAGAACAAATATTGTTAAAATGTCTATATGACCCAAAGCAATGTACACATTTAATGCAATCCCTATCAAAATGCCACCAGCATTTTTCACAGAGCTAGAACAAACAATCCTAAAATTGTATGGAACTAGAAAAGACCCAAATAGCCAAAGCAATCTTGAAAAGCAAAGCTGGAGGCATCACAATTCCAGACTTCAAGCTATATTACAAAGCTGTAGTCATCAAGACAGACACACAGATCAATAGAACAGAATAGAAAACCCAGAAATGAACCCACAGCCATATGGCCAACTAATCTTCAACAGAGTGGGAAAGAATATCCAAAGGAAAAAAGTCTGTTCAACAAATGGTGCTGGGAAAACTGGATAGCAACATGCAAAAGCAAGAAACTGGAACACTTTCTTAGATTATACACAAATTAAAAATGGATGAAAGACCTAAATGTGAGACAGGAAACCATCAAAATCCTAGAGGAGAACACAGGCAGTAACCTCTTTGACATAAGTCATAGCAACTTCTTACTAGATAGGTCTAGTAGGCAAGGGATCCAAGTTATTTTTAAGTGTGTACACGTACACACACACACACACACACACACACCTGTGAGCTCAGAACCAATCTTTACAAGAGAATTTGCCCAGACAGAGTTTATTTTGACTTGGGCAATACAAGTCAACTGCTCTGAAATTTGAAGTCCATACCTATGTAATACAATAGAAGGTAGAAACGGTCTAACATTTTGTCTACCTTTCACTGAGAATAATTTCCTTGTGTTAACTGGACTGCTATTCATACACCTAAATTCACTCAGCCTACATCATTCTACTAACTGCTCCCATTATATTGGATTAGGCAATTTCTAGACCTTATAAATCCACTTTGTTGTGTGTATAGTCTCCCCTCCCCCCAATAATACCAGCCACCAGGTAGAACCTCCAAGGCACCACCTGTCTGCACAATCTATTTTGATACCTTTTTTTAAAAAAAAAAAAGATTTTATTTATTTATTTGACAGAGAGATAGAGAGCACAAGTAGGCAGAGTGGCAGGCAGAGGGAGAGGAGAAGCAGGCTCTCTGCTGAGCAGGGAGCCGGACGTGGGTCTTGATCCCAGGACCCCAGGATCATGACCTGAGCCAAAGGCAGCTGCTTAACCGACTGAGCCATCCAGGTGCCCCTATTTTGATACCTTAAAAGCATTATAATCTTTCACACAGAACATAAACTGGATATATTATAGTACAGAGATGTCAGGTTGGTTAATATTTCTATTTCTTTTCTACTCAGTGCTCCATGGTGAAATAATATTTCTTTATTCTTGTTTGTTCTGACTAAAACACCATGAATTATGGTTCTGCTCCAAAGTTGGTGAGTTATACAGCCATAATTCTGCTCACACACAAATAAAGTGTGTATCTCTATTCGGTCTTTGGACACGACTTCAGTGGGGGAAGATCTCATGAGATCTCAGATCGATGAGCTCTATCAGGTGTGCCAAAGGATCTGTCCACATGGGATTTCTAGACTGATTCTAGGTTTAAGATTTTTTTTTTTTAAAGATTTTATTTATTTATTTGACAGAGAGAGGCACTGAGAGAGGGAACACAAGCAGGGGGAGTGGGAGAGGGAGAAGCAGGCTTCCGGTGGAGCAGGGAGCCCGATGCGGGGCTTGATCCCAGGACCCTGAGATCATGACCTGAGCCGAAGGCAGACGCTTAACGACTGAGCCACCCAGGCGCCCCTAGGTTTAAGATTTTAATAGGCCAGGAATGTACAAAAGTTGGGGCCCTTTTCCCTTTCCACTGAGTTAATCACTCTTGCCTGCAAGTGTAGTTATTTTAAGTGTAACTAGAGAGAGGAAAAAGCCTCCCAATCAAGAGGTACTGTGGTTGCTGTTAAATTCCAGATGGAAAGATGGCTAGTGACATTAGCTTGTGACAAGTGACTTCAGACTATGTTTTTAGAAACCAAGATAAACAGAAGGCGGCTATAGTTAGCTAGATATTCAAACAATTGGAATGATTTTATTGAATTTTTACCAAATTGTATGGACTCTTAGTTTAGAGGATATTTTTCAGTAGTTTAGTTTCAAACTGAAATTCCTTAAAAACAACTAATGCAAATTTAACAAGAGAAATAAAATTTTTCTCTAGGTGTCTCTACATAATTTATTTTATATTCAGAGCATGAGGTTTTATATATATTGCCCATGGCTGGTCATATAAGTCATAGTCTACTTATTGTATTGTGTCGTTAACAGGTGACTGCCTCTGAAGTCTAGAGGGGTATTTTTATGGTCCTGACATGAAAGACCACAGTGCAGGTTTATCTGTGAGGCAGTTACAGGAGGGCTATAAAGTGATTTCAGTTGACTACTGTGCCTTCCATTGACGTCAAGAGTATTTCAGAGTTTGGTGCTTGGTTTAATTTTAGATTCTAAAGGTATGGGTTGATATGTTTGGGAGCATTAGTCTGTGACTCACAGATTTACCGTTAACCCTTATCATTTGTTTCGAATAGAAGAGCAACTATAGGGTGGCAAAACTCTCCCCCTGTTCTGAGTGATCTTTTGACTTTGAAAAAGAGGTCATTAAATATTTCACTCACATGCTGTGAAATTAGGGGGCTTTAGTAATTAATTTAGAAAGAAAATGTGATTGGGGACAAGAGCAGGGGATATGGAATCCTACAGTACAAGTGCAATTTACTATATTTATATATATTCTTCAATTCTTTGTATATATATATCCATATATATAAACCTTATATATAAACCTTATATATATGGATATATATAAACAAACCATATGAGGGCTATCTTTCAAAGTTATAATCTTAAGAAGGTATATACTAACTCTAATGGTGGAACTTTTGCTTAACAAATATTTAGATTACAATTTTAAAATGTCAAAATTTCTAATATTTGGCTTTAATTCTGTAAGGCAGCTTCTATCTTTCTACATCCACATGTATCCTGTATCTTTTCAAACTGGGGTTTGAAAGATTGTTCAGTAATAACTCAGCATGCCCCCACTTCCATCCATTTCATTATGTGAAGAACCAATTAAGATACTTGATGGAGAGAGCCATGGGGTGGGAATCCAAAGCGGGTTCTTATTTCTGGTCTTACAATATGATTTGTATGACCTCAGGTAAGTCATTTAGCTCCTGAGCCGGATGTGAAAGAAGGAAATAATCTTTGCCCCTGGGAAATGCTATGGATTTCTTTGATAGTCACAGAGGAAAGGTTCCATGTAAAAATACGTTACAATATTTGTCTTCTCAAGAATTTGATATGGCTAATCTCTTGTGAAATAAATGGCTAGATAGGTATCAGCTGAAAATGATCTCCCTGAAGTATTTACACTTTGTTTTGAAGTTTAACAGCCATTTCTAAGACACAAGATAATAAAGATTTAACACCATTACCACTGAGAAAAGCTCTAGGCCTGGGGGAGGAAGGGAGCCATATAATGGGCTGGGCACCTTATTTTGCAGGGGCAAGGACAAGAAAAGGTACTTCTGGTTGTAATAATTTCTCTATTTACTTTTAAGAGAGTAGAGACCCTAGCGTGTCATGCCAATTACTAGTACATATCTGACCACACAACATGGAAGTTTAGATAATTAGACTTATGTAATAACTCTTTCATAAAGTCCATCAAATTGTGTATCAACCAAAATTGACTGGTTTTATCTTGGTAAAAGGCTATTCCAATATTAAGGTTGCTTCCTTAATATATCTCAACTTGTGACTTTCCATCAGAGAAATTGTTTGTATGGTATTTCTCATATCTCTCCTCCCCACATCCAAAAACTTCCTAAAGAAATAAGTAATAGATGTGAGAAAGAAACAAATTCTATATGATAAAAATACTAAATCACTCTTACTGATTGAGTGCTTATTGTGTGATAGTGTCTGTTAAGCATTTTATTTGCATTATTTCATGTAAGGCATACAGTAAATATATAAGGTACTTACCATTGTTATCTTCCTGGTTTGCAGGTGAAGAAATAGGCTTAGAGAGGTTAATTAACTTACACAAGGTCATAGATCCCGCCTTTATGCAGCAAGCACATACTAAGAACTATACAAAGTAGTAGCTTATAAATAATGATTAAAGGACCAAATCTATCATTTTGTTCATACTGAGCCAGGTTTCCACAGGGCCTCGATTCCCAATGGTCTGTAGGCATGGCTGGCAGCTAAGGCCAGATCTGCCAATGCCTTGACTCAAGGTGGGCTGAGCAAGCTAGCATAACGTAGCCATCAGATCATAGCTATCCCTTCTCACATGTTGGCTGCAGAAGTGCAGAAGCAATTTGGCCTGACCAGCCATGGTCCAGAACCCTCAGGGGGTATGTGACCAGGAGTATTGGAGAACTGTTGTCTGCTCAATCTAATGGTCATTTCTCCTTTGGAGCTCAGGCTGCCCTTTGCTTCTGAGATGCCTTCCTGGGAAGGTCTCCTGCTATTAGCATTAGACAGCTTCAAGGGCAAGTCACCCATTTATAATCCTAAACCTGGATGTTGAAGATGATAGGAAGGAGTGTGCACTGTTTGGTATTCTAAATTATGCTCCCCAGAGCTCCTGCGAGGGCAGGCGCTAAACCTCTCATTCCTGCCTCAACCTCTACAACAACTCTTCCTTCTATCTAATATCTGCTTTGGGGTTGAGTGTGAGATTTCATAGGCATAACCTGTTTCCTGGTAAAAATACATTTGTAGTCACTAGTGTGGTGTTGAGGCAGATTCATTATTCCATCAGGGAGAAGATGCACTCTCAGACCCAAAGAATGCATTTATTATTGTATCATTTCAAGGATCCTTAAAAGAATTTAATGAAGGATACAATTAATAAGATAATAAGATATAGCACTTTTGTACCTGACAGATCTGAATCACTATCCTCGTTAGCCTAAATCTAAGAAAGATTCAAAGATAAGAAATTTAGAATGATTTTTAAAAAATTCCTTTAGAAGAAAGGAAACCCTTTCTTAAATTGGTGTAAATGGAAAAACTTTGGCTCTTATTCTGGAAACAGAATCATGCATGGAAAATCCCCAATTAAAAGGTCACTTTTAACTGAAACTGAAAGAAACAAGTTCAGAGTCTAAAACCAGAGAAAGAAGGATAAGCTAATATTCTTTAAGCTGAAAATAAATGTGATACTTTTCTAAAGCATTACCTTTGGAAAAGTTATGAAGTCATTTGTTATTTTATCTTGATCCAAGTTATTTGATAATCCAGAAAACAAAACTAAATATTTCTAAAGAACCTTGAGGAGAATGATTCTAGCCTTCCACAAAAGGAATCCTCTTTTCTTTTTGGTGTTCCTTCAGTGGGAATCTTTATTGTTAAAGGAAATGGTCTATTAACATTTTATATAAAGTTCCCTTGAGAGTGGGTCTTAGCGGTGGGGATTCTGTAGTATTAATGTTGGCTGTGAGCATTTTTTTCCATAATTTATCCATAGAGATTATATCATCTTCTGGGGTCACAGAATGCCTGGGCAGATGATTTGCATGTGGTTGAAAGGTAGTTGCGTTTTTAGAGTTGTCTCAGAGACAAAAGGTATATTCCAGGGTTCTCTTCTGGCAAGAATGGAGTTTGGAGGTTTGCTTACCTGATGGAGTAATCCTAGTATTAGAATTGTCTACTGGCACTTGCACCCCTATGTCCCTTGTAAATTCTCCCCTATAATGCTTCAGATGAAAGCTTGGGAACTATGTTTCTTGGGCTATTTTGGTAGCAGGGTTCCAGGATGGTGGGGCTCTGCCACTGAGATGCTTTCACATGGGATTGCAAAAGCGGAAGAGGGGCAAACATTTCTTCCCCCCTGTCCTCTGGCAGTTGGGTGAGCTGATGAGTAGGCTTGCCAGATGTCCAGATGTGCGTGGTTGCTCTTTCACCCATGTTGGAGCTGTGAGAAGTCGAGAAGCTACTTCATGGTTTGGATTTGGGGGGCATGGCAGCCTCCTCTCTTTTTGTGGCCACAAACCTGAAACTTATGTAGCTCCTCCTGACTTTTGCTCCTCTAGTCTTTCCAATAGTTTTATACGTACCCAGATGAATTGAATTATATTGAATCCATGCCTGGTTAAAATACGTGGAATACTTTCTGATTTCCTGGCTGAATCCTGACTAACACATGGGATTTTTCTCAACATTTATGTTTTTCCAGTGAGGAAAGCTTTCATTTCTCGTTGCTGGAATCCACTAAACTTTGGAAGAGAAGGTTCCATCTTTAACAAGTACATGAAATTTGGTTTCATTTTGTGTTTTAAAGTAAAATCAGGGGGGCACCTGGTGGCTCAGTTGGTTAAGTGACTGCCTTCGGCTCAGGTCATGATCCTGGAGTCCCGGGATCGAGTCCCGCATTAGACTCCTGCTCAGCAGGGAGTCTGCTTCTCCCTCTGACCCTCCCCCTTCTCATGTGCTCTCTCTCTCAAATAAATAAATAAAATCTTTAAAAAAAAATAAAGTCAATTCAGGGGACAACACAATTTTTTAATAAAGATGACATATGGTTAATGAAATCTCTTTCTAGCTAAATTTATAATCCAGTTTATACATACCAGTATTTTAAGGAGTTAATTAGGCTACAAATACTAATGCAGTTATAAAACATATATTTAAAGGAAGGAAGTTTGTTATATCATCCCTGTAGTTCCCTTTTCAGCTATGTGGTTATTGTTAACAATAAATAGGAAAAATCATATCATCTGGGACCATCACTAATCAGTAATGCCTATCTGAAACTGACCCAATGAAAAGATCATCTTATTTACAGCCTGTGGTTTCAGGGTAGAGAGTACAAGGTTGGCAGAGATGAGAGAATCCTAGGGCTTTGTCATGGTTGGCGTGGGGGCTTTGTCCAGAGAGGCCCTGGATTAGAGAAGTTTTTTCCACCAATAGCCCCAGCCTGCACTGAGGATTCTAGGAGTTTTTCTTCTCAGCCTCTTGGCTTTGGCTCATGAAGGGTCTCTCTTAAGCTGTTTATAGTTTCTGTTATTGCAGACAAAGAATGAGGGCCAGCCTGGTCTTATTGCAAGTTGGGAAAGGGAGGGCCTTTTGTCTTCTTCCCAGAGGAAGTAGTGTATATAGGGGGTCATAGAGTATGGTCCCTAGAGTGCAGTTGAGCAATTTTTAGTGCTGCATCTCAACTTCCAGGTAAGTTCCCGGGTAGTAGGAGAGACACGTGGAAGTAAGGTAGCACTGAGCACCTGTTATTGATGGACGTGTAATTTACATAAATTAGATATCCCCAGAGGAACACTATGTAGATGATCTTACATGTTTCTTTCAACTCTGAAAAACTATGGATTGATAAGGAATGGTTGGATGTAGAGGGAGGACCATTTCATTAAGAGGCCAAAGACCCAAGTTCTGGCTCCTACTTCATCTCAGAGGGGCCTGAGGAAGTTAATATTCCTTCTCACTCTTGTGGCTCCATGTGTCAAGTGCTTTTGCTGGCAGGGGACTAAACTGATGATCTCTGAGGTTTATTCTGGTTTAGGATCTATAGTTCTGTGATATCATAAATGTTTGGGTATACATCCAAGGTCTTGTATTTCATTCCTAGTTTTGTTACCTTATACTAAATGTTTTAATATATATACAGTGCTTGTAAGAAGGCCCCTCCACATAAGAAGATCCACATAAATGTTCGCTAAATAAATCATCTCTGCTGATTTAGGCAAGTCAAATGATAAACTCTGCTTCATTTCCACATCACCCAAATGATGTTCTGACAATTTCCAGCCTTTTGGTTAAAGAATGGAGTAGATCCTAAGCTTCAGTCTCAGAAAGGAATAGATTGTCATTTGCCTTGGGTTGGGTACCAGTGGCCTTGGTTGCCATCACGGTGCCAGGGAAATACTTACTGTCTTAGCCTTGACTTTTAAACCTCAGCAAATGTTGAGAGGGAGAGATGAAGTGTTAGATCAGTAGTTCTGTTAGATTAGCAGTTCTGTGCCTACCAAGTCAACTGACTCCCTTCTCTTTTTCTTCAATCAGTACAGGGTACTTGGTCTAATAACTCAGGAAGTCAGAAGGGAAGCAACAAGATTCTGAGTAACCCAAATAGATGTTACAAGGCCCTTCCATTAAGATCTGTATTCTTTTCCTCTCTCTAGCTTTATTGAGCTATTATTGAGAAATAAAAATTGTATATATTCAAGGTATACAATGTGATATTTTGATATATGCATAGATATATTGTGAAGTGATACACATTGTGAAATATGTATATTGTAAAATCACATATATTGTGAAATACATATATTATGAAATGATTACCACAATCAAGCTAATCAACATATTCATCATCTCTCATAGTTACCTTTTTTTTTTTTGGGTGTGTGTTGTGAAAAACCTTAAGATTTACTGTCTTAGAGCATTTCAAGTGAAAAACATAGTTTAATAACTGTAGTCACCATGCTGTACTTTAGAACTTATTCATTATGATAACTGAAACTTTGTACCATTGGACAAACATCTCCCCTTCTCCCCTCCTTCCCTTCTCTTGCCCTAAGTCCCTGGCAACTAACATTCTACTCAGCTTTCATGAATTTAACTTTTTTCAATCTAACATATAAGAGATCATTTAGTATTTATCTTTTTGTGTCTGGCTTGTCTCATTTAGCATAGTGTCCTCCAGGTTCATTGCTGTTGTTAAAAATGGCAGGCTTTCCTTAATTTTTATGGCTGAGCAGTATTTCATGGTGTGTGTATTCTATATATATTCACATTTTCTTTATCCATTCATTTGTTGGTGGACACTTAGATTATTTCCATATCTAGGCTATTGTGAATAATGCTGCAATAAACATGGGAGTAGAGCTATTTCTTTGAGGTACTGATTTCATTTCCTTTTGGTATATATGCACAGTGGGATTGTTGGATCATATGATAGTTCTATTTTTAATTTTTTGAGGAATCTCTGTATTGTTTTCCATAATGTATATACCAATTTACTTTCCCACTAGTAGTGTACAAGGGTTTCCTTTTCTCCACATCTCACCAATTTTTATCTTTTGTCTTTTTGATAATGTCATTCTAGCAGGTGTGAGGTGGTATGTCATTGTGATTCTGATTTGCATATTCCTGATGATTTGTAATTTTGAGGACCTTTTTCATATACCTGTTGCCTATTTGTCAGTCTTCCTTCACAAAATTTCTATTTAGGTCCTTTGCCCAACTTTTATTGGATTATTTATTTATTTCTTATTGTGTTGTAGGAGTTCCTTATATATTTTGGATATCAATCTTTATTAGATGTATTGTTTGGCAATATTTTCTTCTATTCCACATGTTGTCTCTTTACTCTGATTGCTTCCTTTGGTATATAGAAGCTTTTTAGTTTGATACAATCATATATTTTTGCTTTTGTTTCCTGTGTTTTGGGGTCATATCCAAAAAAATCATTGCCCTGACTAATGTCCAGAAGATTTTCCCTTATATTTTCTTCTAGTAGTTTTAGAGTTTCAGGTCTTATGTTTAAGTGTTTAATTCATTTTGAGTTGATTTTTGTATAGGTATGAGATAAAAGTATAATGTAATTTTTCTGCATGTGGATATCTAATTTTCCCAACACCCCTTATTAAAGAGACTGTCCTTTCCCCTTTGTGTGCTCTTGGCGTCCTTACTGAAGGACACCACAAGAAAAGAAAGTTACAGGCCAATATCCCTGAATAACATGGTGCAAAAGTCCTCAACAAAATACCAGCAAACTGAGTTCAACAGACACATTAAAAGCATCATACACCATGATTAAGTGGGATTTATCCCGGGATACAGGATAGTTCAACCTATACAAATTAATAAATGTGATACATAACATTTATTGTTATATACATAACATAATTATGTTATGTATCATAAAAGTTATCTCAATGGGTCCAGACATGGTATTTGAGAAAATTCAACTTCTTTTCATGATAAAAACTCTCAAAAAATTAGGTATACGAAGAATGTACCACAATATAATAAAGTGTGTATATGAAAAAGCCTGCAGATTATATCATACTCAATGATGAAAAGCTAAAATCTTGTTTAAGATCAGAAAAAAGATAAGCATGTCCACTCTTTCCACTTCTGCTCAATATAGTACTAGAAGTCCTAGCCAGAGCAATTAAGCAAGAAAAAGAAATCCAAATTGGAAAGGAAGATGTAAAATTGCTTGTTTGCAGATGACAAGATCTTTTATATATAGAAGCCCTAAAGATTCTACCAAAAAACTGTTAGAACTAATAAATAAATTCAGTAAAGGTGCAGAATACAAAATTAATACACACACAAAATTAACACACAAAAATCATTTGCATTTTTTTTAACTTTTTTTTTTTAAATTCTTATGTTAATCCCCACATTACATCATTAGTTTTAGATGAAGTGTTTCATGATTCATTGTTTGTGCATAACACCCAGTGCTCCATGCAGAATGTGCCCTCCTCAATACCCACCACCAGGCTAACCCATCCTCCCACCCCCTCCCCTCTAGAACCCTCAGTTTGTTTTTCAGAGTCCATCGTCTCTCATGGTTCGTCTACCCCTCCGATTTCCCCCGCTTCATTTTTCCCCTCCCGCTACCTTCTTTTTTTTTTTTCTTAACATATATTGCATTATTTGTTTCAGAGGTACAGTTCTGAGATTCAACAGTCTTGCACAATTCACAGCGCTTACCAGAGCACATACCCTCCCCAGTGTCTATCACCCAGTCACCCCATCCCTCCCACCCCACCCCCCACTCCAGCAACCCTCAGTTTGTTTCCTGCAATTAAGAATTCCTCATATCAGTGAGATCATATGATACATGTCTTTCTCTGATTGACTTATTTCGCTCAGCATAATACCCTCCAGTTCCATCCACATCGTTGCAAATGGCAAGATCTCATTCCTTTTGATGGCTGCATAATATTCCATTGTATATATATATACCACATCTTCTTTATCCATTCATCTGTCGATGGACATCTTGGCTCTTTCCACAGTTTGGCTATTGTGGACATTGCTGCTATAAACATCGGGGTGCACGTACCCTTTCGGATCCCTACTTTTGTATCTTTGGGGTAAATACCCAGTAGTGCAATTGCTGGATCATAGGGTAGCTCTATTTTCAACTTTTTGAGGAACCTCCATACTGTTTTCCAGAGTGGCTGCACCAGCTTGCATTCCCACCAACAGTGTAGGAGGGTTCCCCTTTCTCTGCATCCCTGCCAACATCTGTCATTTCCTGACTTGTTAATTTTAGCCATTCTGACTGGTGTAAGGTGGTATCTCATTGAGGTTTTGATTTGGATTTCCCTGATGCCGAGCGATATTGAGCACTTTTTCATGTGTCTGTTGGCCATTTGGATGTCTTCTTTGGAAAAATGTCTGTTCATGTCTTCTGCCCATTTCTTGATTGGATTCTTTGTTCTTTGGGTGTTGAGTTTGATGAGTTCTTTATAGATTTTGGATATTAGCCCTTTATCTGATATGTCATTTGCAAATATCGTCTCCCATTCTGTCGGTTGTCTTTTGGTTTTGTTGACTGTTTTCTTTGCTTTGCAAAAGCTTTTTATCTTGATGAAGTCCCAATAGTTCATTTTTGCCCTTGTTTCCCTTGCCTTTGGCGATGTTTCTAGGAAGAAGTTGCTGTGGCTGAGGCTGAAGAGGTTGCTGCCTGTGTTCTCCTTTAGGATTTTGATGGACTCCTGTCTCACATTGAGGTCTTTCAACCATTTGGAGTCTATTTTTGTGTGTGGTGTAAGGAAATGGTCCAGTTTCATTCTTCTGCATGTGGCTATCCAATTTTCCCAACACCATTTGTTGAAGAGACTGTCTTTGTTCCATTGGACATTCTTTCCTGCTTTGTCAAAGATTAGTTGACCACAGAGTTGAGGGCCCATTTCTGGGCTCTCTATTCTGTTCCATTGATCTATGTGTCTGTTTTTGTGCCAGTGCCATGCTGTCTTGATGATGACAGCTTTGTAATAGAGCTGGAAGTCCAGAATTGTGATGCCGCCAGCTTTGCTTTTCTTTTTCAACATTCCTCTGGCTATGCGGGGTCTTTTCTGGTTCCATACAAATTTTAGGATTATTTGTTCCATTTCTTTGAAAAAAGTGGATGGTATTTTGATGGGGATTGCATTGAATGTGTAGATTGCTCTAGGTAGCATTGACATCTTCACAATATTTGTTCTTCCAATCCATGAGCATGGAACGTTTTTCCATTTCTTTGTGTCTTCCTCAATTTCTTTCATGAGTATTTTATAGTTTTCTGAGTACAGATCCTTTGTCTCTTTGGTTAGATTTATTCCTAAGTATCTTATGGTTTTGGGTGCAATTATAAATGGGATCGACTCCGTAATTTCTCTTTCTTCTGTCTTGTTGTTGGTGTATAGAAATGCCACTGATTTCTGTGCATTGATTTTATATCCTGCCACTTTACTGAATTCCTGTATGAGTTCTGGCAGTTTTGGGGTGGAGTCTTTGGGGTTTTCCACATAAAGTATCATATCATCCTCAAAGAGTGAGACTTTGACTTCTTCATTGCTGATTTGGATGCCTTTTATTTCTTTTTGTTGTCTGATTGCTGTGGCTAAGACCTTAGGGGGAAAGCTCTCAGTTTTTCCCCATTGAGAATGATATTCGCTGTAAGTTTTTCATAGATGGCTTTTATGATATTGAGGTATATACCCTCTATGCCTATACTCTGAAGAGTTTTGATCAAGAAAGGATGCTGTACTTTGTCAAATGCTTTTTCTGCATCTATTGAGAGGATCATATGGTTCTTCTTTCTTTTGTTAATGTATTGTATCACATTGATTGATTTGCGGATGTTGAACCAACCTTTCAGCCCAGGGATAAATCCCACTTGGTCATGGTGAATAATCCTTTTAATGTACTGTTGGATCCTATTGGCTAGTATTTTGGTGAGAATTTTTGCATCCATGTTCATCAGGGATATTGGTCTGTAGTTCTCCTTTTTGATGGGGTCTTTGTCTGGTTTTGGGATCAAGGTAATGCTGGCCTCATAAAATGAGTTTGGAAGTTTTCCTTCCATTTCTACTTTTTGGAACAGTTTCAGAAGAATAGGTATTAATTCTTCTTGAAATGTTTGGTAGAATTCCCCTGGGAAGCCATCTGGCCCTGGGCTTTTGTTTGTTGGGAGATTTTTGAGTACTGCTTCAATTTCCTTAGTGGTTATAGGTCTGTTCAGGTTTTCTATTTCTTCCTGGTTCAGTTTTGGTAGTTGATACATCTCTAGGAATGCATCCATTTCTTCCAGGTTATCTAATTTGCTGGCATAGAGTTGCTCATAATATCTTCTTATAATTGTTTGTATTTCTTTGGTATTGGTTGTGATCTCTCCTCTTTCATTCATGATTTTGTTGATTTGGGTCCTTTCTCTTTTCTTTTTGATAAGCCTGGCCAGGGGTTTATCGATCTTGTTAATTCTTTCAAAGAACCAGCTCCTAGTTTCGTTGATCTGTTCTACTGTTCTTTTGGTTTCTATTTCATTGATTTCTCCTCTGATCTTTATTATTTCTCTTTTCCTGCTGGGTTTAGGCTTTATTTGTTGTTCTTTCTCCAGCTCCTTTAGGTGTAGGGTTAGGTTGTGTATTTGAGACCTTTCTTGTTTCTTGAGAAAGGCTTGTATTGCTATATACTTTCCTCTTAGGACTGCCTTTGCTGCATCCCAAAGATTTTGAATAGTTGTGTTTTCATTTTCATTGGTTTCCATGTATTTTTTAAATTCTTCTTTAATTTCCTGGTTGACCCATTCATTCCTCAATAGGATGCTCTTTAGCCTCCATGTATTTGAGTTCTTTCCGACTTTCCTCTTGTGATTGAGTTCTAGTTTCAAACCATTGTGGTCTGAAAATAGGCAGGGAATGATCCCAATCTTTTGGTACCGGTTGAGACCTGATTTATGAGCTAGGATGTGATCTGTTCTGGAGAATGTTCCATGGGGACTAGAGAAGAATGTGTATTCTGTTGCTTTGGGATGGAATGTTCTGAATATGTCTGTGAAGTCCATTTGGTCCAGTGTGTCATTTAAAGCCTTTATTTCCTTGTTGATCTTTTGCTTAGACGATCCGTCCATTTCAGTGAGGGGGGTGTTAAAGTCCCCCACTATTATTGTATTGTTGTCGATGTGTTTCTTTGATTTTGTTATTAATTGCCTTATATAATTGGCTGCTCCCATGTTACAGGCATAGATATTTACAATTGTTAGATCTTGTTGGATAGACCCTTTAAGTAGGATATAGTGTCCTTCCTCATCTCTTATTACAGTCTTTGGTTTAAAATCTAATTTGTCTGATATAAGGATTGCCACCCCAGCTTTCTTTTGGTGTCCATTAGCATGGTAAATGGTTTTCCACCCCTTCACTTTCAATCTGGGAGTGTCTTTGGGTCTAAAATGAGTCTCTTGCAGACAGCATATCGATGGGTCTTGTTTTTTAATCCAGTCTGATAGACTGTGTTTTTTGATTGGGTCATTGAGCCCATTTACATTCAGGGTAACTATTGAAAGATAAGAATTTAGTGCCATTGTATTGCCTGTAAGGTGACTGTTACTGTATATTGTCTATGTTCCTTTCTGGTCTATGTTGCTTTTAGGGTCTCTCTTTGCTTAAAGGACCCCTTTCAATATTTCTTGTAGGGGTGGTTTTGTGTTTGCAAATTCCTTTAGTTTTTGTTTGTCCTGGAAGCTTTTTATCTCTCCTTCAATTTTCAATGACAGCCTAGGTGGATATAGTATTCCTGGCTGCATATTTTTCTCATTTAGTGCTCTGAATATATCCTGCCAGTCCTTTCTGGCCTGCCAGGTCTCTGTGGATAGGTCTGTTGCCAATCTAATGTTTCTACCATTGTAGGTTACATATCTCTTCTCCCGAACTGCTTTCAGGATTTTCTCTTTGTCTATGAGACTCGTAAGTTTTACTATTAGATGTTGGGGTGTTGACCTATTTTTATTGATTTTGAGAGGGGTTCTCTGTGCTTCCTGGATTTTGATGCCTGTTTCCTTCCCCAAATTAGGGAAGTTCTCTGCTATAATTTGCTCCATTATACCTTCTGCCCCTCTCAAAATCAATAAAAATAGGTCAACACCCC
>NW_023270431.1:22353263-22430546 GCF_011800145.1 Mirounga leonina
GGTTGACCTATTTTTATTGATTTTGAGAGGGGTTCTCTGTGCTTCCTGGATTTTGATGCCTGTTTCCTTCCCCAAATTAGGGAAGTTCTCTGCTATAATTTGCTCCATTATACCTTCTGCCCCTCTCTCTCTTTCTTCTTCTTCTGGGATCCCAATTATTCTAATGTTGTTTCGTCTTATGGTATCGCTTATCTCTTGAATTCTGCCCTCGTGATCCAGTAGTTGTTTATCTCTCTTTTTCTCAGCTTCTTTATTTTCCATCATTTGGTCTTCTATATTACTGATTCTCTCTTCTGCCTCATTTATCCTAGCAGTTAGCACCCCCATTTTTGATTGCACCTCATTAATAGCCTTTTTGATTTCTACTTGGTTAGATTTTAGTTCTTTTACTTCTCCAGAAAGGTTTCTCTAATAACTTCCATATTTTTTTCACACCCAGCTAATATCTTTAAAGTGATGATTCTGAACTCTAGATCTGACATCGTACTAATGTCTGTATTGAGTAGGTCCCTGGCAGTCAGTACTACCTCTTGTTCTTTTTGTTGAGGTGATTTTTTCCGTCTTGTCATTTTGTGCAGAGGAGAATAGATTAATGAGAGAACAAAATACTAGCAGAGTAACAACGTTCCCAGAAAATATATTCTAAACAAATCAGAAAAGACCTGAAGCAGTGGAACAAGAAACGGAAAGAGAGAAAAAAGAAAAAGAAAAAGATAAAGATAAAAACAAACAAAAACAAACAAAACAACAACAACAAAAAAACCCAGAATGTGATCAAATATGATCAGGCTGGTATATAGATCAGTGCCACACACTAGATTTTGGGTGTATTTTGGTCTTTTAGAAGAAAGTGCCTCCGAAAATTTTAAAGAGAGAAAAACTTATATATGTAAAAAATAAGGGTTGATATGATGAAGGGATGGAATATGACTGTAAAGATGGAAATTATAAAAAATTTTATAAAAAGAATTGATAAGAAGTTGTTTGAAAAAAGAAAAGAGGATTTAAAAAAAAGAAAAAAGAAAAAAAGGGAGAGAATGTGATCAGGCAGGGGAGTAGAAAACACCATATACTAGAGATTTAGGGTACATTTTAATCTGTTAGAAGAAACTATCTCAAAATTTTAAAGAGAGAAAAACTTATATATATATGCCAAAAATACGGGTAACTACTACAAAGGGATAGAATATGACTCTAAAAATGAAAAATAAAAATGTTTTTTAAAAAAAGGGATTGATAAGATGTTGGTTGAAAAAGGGAAAAAGAAAAATTCAAAAAAAAAAAAGAAAAAAAGACAGTTAAAAAAAATTAACTTTGAAAGACTAAAGAATCATTGTAAAAAAGCCATGAATTCTATGTGCAGTATTCCCCTAGCGCTGGAGTTCTGCCGTTCTCATGGATCGGTAAACTTGGTCTTGGCTGGCTGTTCTCGCTGATCTTCTGGGGAGGGGCCTGTTGCCATGGTTTCCAAATGTCTCTGCCGGAGGCGGAATTGCCCCGCCCTTGCCCCCTCCCGGCTAAGTAATCTGCTCGGGTTTGCTCTCCGGGGCTTTTGTTCCCTGCGAGCTTTCCGTACAGCTTTGGAGGCGGAGAGTGTAAATGGTGGCCTCCCAATCTCCGCCCCGGAGGAGCCGAGAACTCGGGGCCCTGCTCCTCAGTGAGCCCCCAGAGAAAAGCCGCCAGTCACTCCCGTTTCCCCGGTCTCCGGCCGCACTCCGTGCTCACCCTGCCTGCGACCGCGCGTTTCCATCTCTGGCACCCGACCCCGGGTGGAGTCTCCAAACCCAGCAGATCCCTGCAGTGCACTCCCGCACCGCTCCTCCCGGGGGAGGAAGGTGAGTGTCCCCGGATCTGCCGCTTGTTGGGTCCCTGCTGGAGGAGCAGGGGCCCGGCTGTGCCGCGGATCACGGTTTATGGCCACCCCGAGCTGAGAGCCTGCGCCTGGGCTCCACCTCTGCAGCCGGCTTCCCTGCTCTGTTACCTGGGAGCTCTGCTGCACTCAGGCACCCCCAGTCTTTCTGTGACCCCAAGGGTCCTGAGACCACACTGTCCCGAAGGGTTCCACCCCCTGCTTAGCCACCAGAGTGACGTCCCTCGGCGGAGCAGACTTTTAAAAGTTCCGATTTTGTGCTCGGCAGCTCTATCACTTGCCAGAAGCGGCCGACGGAGGCCCCTCCCCCACCATCTATCCTCCCGAATATCGCCTCGGATTCACTTCTCCGCACGTCCTATCTTCCAGAAAGTGGTCACTTTTCTGTTCAGAAAGTTGTTGCTATTCCTTTCTTCGATCTCCTGTTGGGTTTGTAAGTGTTCAGAATGGTTTGATCCCTATCCAGCTGAATTCCTGAGAGGAGACAAAATCCAGGTCTCCTACTCCTCCACCATCTTGCTCTGCATTATTTGCATTTTTATACACTAACAACAAACTATCTGTGAAAGAAATGCAGAAAATAATCCCATTTATAATAGCATCAAAAACAATAAAATACTTGGGAATAAATATAACCAAGGAAATGAAAGATCTCTTTTTAGTAAAGATCTCTCTTTACTAAAAACTTTGAGACATTGATGAAAGAAATGAAAGAAGACACAAATAAATAGAAGGCTATTTTGTCTTCATGGATTGGAAGAGTAATATTGTTAAAGTGTCCATACTATCCAAAGTGATCCATAGATTCAATGCAATCCCTGTCCAAATTTCAGGGGCATTTTTCACAGAAATAGAACAAACAATCCTAAAGTTCACATGGAACCACAAATGACCCCAAATAGCCAAAGAAATCTTAAGAAAGAAGAAAAAAGCTGGAGGCATTATGCTTCCAGATTTCAGAAATATATTACAAGCAGTACTGGCATAAAAATAGACACATAAATTAATGGAACAGAATAGAGAGACCAGAAATAAATCCATGCACTTAGAGTTAACTTATCTTCTACAAGGCCTATCTTCCTTTCAAATAGGAGTTCCTGGTTAGTTTCTGAGCCCATTTACTCTTATTTTACTTACAGATTAAATAAATATTATTTTACAATCTTTAGTAGATAAAAAGCAAATTGGAAAGGAATTGCTAAAGGCAAGCATATAAAAGCAAGAGTTGAAAATGACAAGACCCATGAAAAATATAAATTGATCAAATTAGATGACAAAACTTTAAAAATAACAGTATAGGGTTAGTTATTTAATGTGGGGATACACTGATCTCATGCATTAAAAGTTGCAAAGAACATCACTATATCACAATTAGTGATGTTCACAGTAGGGCTTCTGAATCATCAAAAAAAATGTTTAGAATTTCTTCACGTTGGTCTATAAAAGCAGTCAGAGAATGTGTCATACATTTTCAAAAATTTTCAGTACAAAGAACTGTACAAATTAAAATTTGATGTATAACAATATACTTTAGATTTTATAAAGTAAATGTACATGTCAAACATTTTATTTTTTAAGGATGCTAATAGGCTAGCTACTGCTGGCTCACATTCTCAGAATGAATATTAGGATTTTAGATTCTTGGAGTTAACAGTAATGTTAGGCAACATTCTGTTAAGCTTTTTCTAGCGGTGAACAGTTACAGCAAAGCAAGAGTATGTCATAATTTCAGCATTAAGTTCCTTAGAAGTGAAACAGAGTCTATGTAGCTAGTAGTAAAGAACTGAAGCCCTGAAGCCAGATCTAGATGGGAAGTCAGTTCCACCAAGTATTAGGTGAGGAATCTTGGGGGCCTCCTTGGACTCCTCCAAGGTGTAGTTTCCTCAGTTATAAGTTGGGGTAATAAAACCTAAGAATTAAGTAGTTAATGTATATAAAATAGCATAATGCCAGTCACTAATAAAGTACCTGTGTGTGATCATCTATTTATCTCATGGTTATTTAGCATCATTATCATTATTATATCACACCTATTGAAAATTCATAATATATTTTTCTGTGTTGGAAAGCCCACTTTTTTGTTAAGCCCAGTAAGATAGTCATGATAGAGATAGGTGAGTGTTTTCTGTGTTTTAGTTTGTTTACCTGTGTTTGCTTGTGGACTGAGCATTCAGAACCGGCATGTTGGGACATTAAAAATAAAGGCTGGAAGTGATAAAGAAGAAATGTGGGGCAGATTAAGAGAAGATTAAGTTATAGACAGTTGGATAGTGAGCAAGGGGAAATGGTTCAGTATGGTCCCATAAGCACTAAAAAGGAAGTAGATCTAGTCCAGCAGGCAGAGACATCAGAAATGCAGGTGGCAGTTGAGTACTGAAGTCAGGTGAACATCACCACTGAGGTTCCAGAAAATGTGACCATTCTCTAGTAGCTGAGAGTGAAGGAACCTGCAAGAGCTAGGCAACATATCAGGTCTTGGCAATCAGATAAGACAAAACTCTTGTTCTGTTAGCTAATGGGTGAAATGGAATGCAAGGGAGTGGAGGTAGAAATCTAATCAAATGTAGAAAAAGAAATCCAATCAGATGGGATGGACAACCATTTCCAGAGTGGTGCAGGCTTAGCGGCCCTGGAAGTCCTTGGGGTCTGAGGTAAATACATTGAGTACCAGGTGTCCTCAGCTGTTCAGGCTGCTCTAACAAAAATTCCACAGACTGGGTGACTTAAACAGCAGACACTTATTTTTCATAGTTCTGGAGCCTGGGAAGTCCTATATCAGGGCGCTAGTATGGTCAGGTTTTGGTGAGGACCTTTTTCCTGGCTTGCAGAGGGCTGCTTTCCCCCTGTATCCTCAGGTGGCAGAGAGAGCTGGTGTCTCTTCCTCTTATAAGGGCATTGATCCCATCATGGGCTCTACCCTTATGACCTCACCTAAACCTAGATATCTCCTAAAGGCCCCACTTTTTTTTTTTTTTTTTTTTTTTTTTTTTTAGAGAAGGGGATGGGGGAGGGCCAGAGGGAGGGAGAGAAAGAGAATCTTAAGCAGGTTCCATGCACAGCACAGAGCCTGATGTGGGGCTCGATCTTACAACCCTGAGATCATGCCCTGAGCTGAAATTGAGATTCAGATTCTTAACTGACTGAGACACCCAGGCACCCCTCAAAGGCCCTACCTTCTAATACCATCACTCTGGGAGTTAGGCCTTCAACACATGAATTTTGGGGGGACATAAACATTCAGTCCATAATACCAGGTCTAAGTCAGTAAGACATTGCAGGCCTTCTCAGTTGGCTGACCAGGGCTACTAAGTGATCTGTTCTCAGGCATGTTTCAGGCATTGGGCAGCGCTGAACCCAAAGGCAGATTGTGTCAGGTCAAGGCAGGCAGGAGCTTATATTCAACAGAACTCTCTTAAATTTCTAATAATTGCAAATTTGAATCCTCCAGGGGTCATGGTATGTTGCAGAGATGTTCTTTTTGGTTTCTTTATTAATTACAGCATCATTATGGTGTGGCTCTTTATAATGGTTGTAGCTCAAGGAGAGTTGAATGTAATGAAAAATTAACTGCAGCTGAATAAAAAAAATCATAACTGTAACAGTAATTGCATTAGAACGTTAGGTTAGTTGTTTTTAACTGCTGTGTGAGAAGGACATCCACACTGGACCCGAGGAGATGACATCTATAATGTTTGTAATAATTGTAAGAGGTCCAAAAGAAAGACAGTGGAAGTATAAAATGTCATACAACTCATGTTAAAAGTTTTTTTTTTTTTTTTAAACCAGGTTTTTTTTCTGGAGAGAGTTTTAGGGAGTTGATGCATTTTACATATTTCTAGAGCAGGTTGAAGTCTAAAAAGTTACACACTTAAGGGCTTCAGTGAAATCACCACAAGGTTTCCAGACTGTATTTCTTTTTTTTTTTTTTTGTGGGATTTTTTTTTCAGACTGTATTTCTAAATCTTGTACTCCAACAACATCAGCTTTGCTAGAAGACCTCTCCCTAATCCTCTATTTCTCTCTACTTAAAATTTCCCCTTAGAGACATTTAACATTTGAGAAGGTAGAAAGAAAGTTACTTCCACTTCCATTTTTTGGTGAAAATCGCCATTTTTTTTAAAAGAAGGAACAAATTTACTATATAGTTTTTGGTAAAAAAGTAAAAAACTTTAAAATTTTTGGTAAAATTTTTAAGATTTTTTTTCAAAATACAGATTACCTGGTTTTTATTTTTCTCAAGTGTAATTTTAAAAACAAATGCAGTGTCCCCAAATCTTCTGCTGTGATGCCAGCATGTCACAAGTCAGTTTATGAAGGAGTGAAACCTTTATTTAAGTCAGACAGCTGTTTGGGCTGCATTATGCCAAACTATGGATTTGATCATTTTTCCTAATGACCTGATTAACTTTGGTAACATGACTGATAGTTGCTTAGAAATTAAAGTTAAGGTGGTGTCAGTTTATAATTTTAACTGAAGTTCCATTTCAGTAGGATAGGTGCTTATTTATTCCTTTAGAGAGTAAACAAACTAAGTTAATATTTTATTTATTTATTATTTATTTATTTATTTAATATTTGGAATGGATATATAATTGAAGGCAAAATTTTTGTTGTTATGTATGTCAATGTCAGGTTTATATATATATATATATATATTTTTTTTAATTAACATATAATGTATTTGTTTCAGGGGTATAGGTCTGTGATTCATCAGTCTTATATAATTCACAGTGTTCAGCATAGCACATACCCTCCCCAGTGTCCATCACCCAGCCACCCCATCCCTGCCAACCCCCTCCACTCTAGCAACCCTCAGTTTGTTTCCTGAAATTAAGAGTCTCTGATGGTTTGTCTTCCTCTTTGGTTTCATCTTGTTTCATTTTTCCCTCCCTTTGCCTATGATCCTCTGTCTTGTTTCTCAAATTCCTCATATCAGTGAGATCATATGATAATTGTCTTTCTCTGATTGACTTATTTCACTTAGCATAATACCCTCTAGTTCCATCCATGTTATTGCAAATGGCAAGATTTCATTCCTTTTCATGGCTGCATAATATTCCGTTGTATGTATATACCACATCTTCTTTATCCATTCATCTGTTGATGGACATCTTGGCTCTTTCCATAGTTTGGCTATTGTGGACATTGCTGCTATAAACATCGGGGTGCACATGCCCCTTCGGATCACTACATTTGTGTCTTTGGGGTAAATACCCAGTAGTGCAATTGCTGGGTCATAGGGTAGCTCTATTTTCAACTTTTTGAGGAACCTCCATACTGTTTTCCAGAGTGGCTGCACCAGCTTGCATTCCCACTAACAGTATAGGAGGGTTACCCCTTCTCCGCATCCCTGCGAACATCTGTCATTTCCTGACTTGTTAATTTTAGCCATTCTGACTGGTGTGAGGTGGTATCTCATTGAGGTTTTGATTTGGATTTCCCTGATGCCGAGCGATGTTGAGCGCTTTTTCATGTGTCTGTGGCCCATTTGGATGTCTTCTTTGTAGAAATGTCTGTTCATGTCTTCTGCCCATTTCTTGGTTGGATTAGTTGTTCTTTGGTGTTGAGTTTGATAAGTTCTTTATAGATTTTGGATACTAGCCCTTTATCTGATATGTCATTTGCAAATATCTTCTCCCATTCTGTCGGTTGTCTTTTGGTTTTGTTGACTGTTTCCTTTGCTTTGCGAAAGTTTTTATTTTGATGAAGTCCCATTTTTGCCATCATTTTTGCCCTTGCTTTCCTTGCCTTTGGCAATGTGTCTAGGAAGAAGTTGCTGTGGCCGAAGTCTAAGAGGTTGTTGCCTTGAGGATTCCTGTCTCATATTTAGGTCTTTCATCCATTATGAGTCTATTTTAGTGTGTGGTGTAAGGAAATGGTCCAGTTTCATTTTTTTGCATGTGGCTGTCCAATTTCCCCAACACCATTTGTTGAAGAGACTGTCTTTTTTCCATTGGACATTCTTTCCTGCTTTGTCAAAGATTAGTTGACCATAGAGGTGAGGGTCCATTTCTGGGCTCTCTATTCTGTTCCACTGATCTATGTGTCTGTTTTTGTGCCAGTACCATACTGTCTTGATGATGACAGCTTTGTAATAGAGCTTGAAGGCCAGAATTGTGATGCAACTAGCTTTGCTTTTCTTTTTCAACATTCCTCAGGCTATTTGGGGTCTTTTCTGGTTCCATATAATTTTAAGATTATTTGTTCCATTTCTTTGAAAAAAGTGGATGGTATTTTGATAGGAATTGCATTAAATGTGTAGATTGCTTTAGGTAGCATAGACATTTTCACAATATTCTTCCAGTCCATGAGCATGGAACATTTTTCCATTTCTTTGTGTCTTCCTCAATATCTTTCATGAATATTCTATAGTTTTCTGAGTACAGATTCTTTGCCTCTTTGGTAGGATTTATTCCTAGGTATCTTATGATTTTGGGTGCAATTGTAAATGGGATCGACTCCTTAATTTCTCTTTCTTCTGTCTTGTTGTTGGTTTATAGAAATGCAACTGATTTCTGTGCATTGATTTTATATCCTGCCACTTTAATCTTTCCATGCCATTAATTCTTTTTTAACTAGAAAGAGAAGAAGATATTAATAAGAAAGTGTTTTCTAAGCTTGTCGGCCTAGTCAAGCTCAGAATGTAAGGCCATCATCATACCATGAGAATTCAGCTTCCTTATGAATTACTCAAATTGACAAGGACTCACAATTAAATTAAGACTAGGAGAAACGGTGTGGTTTGGGAAGAACTGGGATTTTGTTGAAAAGAAAGACTGTTAGAATCTTAGAGATGATAAAAAATTCAGACACTGTGAGGATTTAGCTCTGTAGTTGATGGTATTTTGGGCCACAATAAGACTGAGAGACCTTTTATGTAAATATTGGCCAAGGGTGTCTAATGGCCTGAGAACCAAAATGGTCTTTGACCATCACAGTGAGTCAAATCAAACTATTACTGTTTATCATTAGGCTATAGGTGAAACCCCAAGCATGTTGATTTTTCCCTGGACATGATTTTTGTAAAGACAAGAAGGAATGGGTAAATATCAAAGAGTGCTTTCTTTTTCAAATGTAGTAGTGAAGGAGAGGATTAGAAGAAGAAAAATGAAAACAAGAATAGTGGATTTCCTGATCCAGCTGGTAGGAAATATAACTTCTGCTGTTAAATCAGGAGAGGCGGTAGATATTCTAAGTAGAATGTCAGTGGGAATTCCTGTTAGGTGGACTAACCAGGGTAGTTGGAGTGGAGAGACAACAAATATTTTTATATTGTTCACTGCCTGGCTTGTGAAGCCCAGTGGTATTACTGTCATTATTTCAGCCAAGTGGCTTAGAGCTTCTTGGGGAAGGGGGGATATTTGTGGCAGGGGGTTGGAATCAGCAGCAGCATGTAATCTTCAGGGCCTGTGTGAATGTGGTCCAGTCAGCTGAAAGACCATTCAGCCAACTAGGTTCACTCCACCCTGATATTATACTAGTTCAAAACAGAAGCAGGAAAATAAAGTGATTAAATCATAAAATTTCCCAGTGCTACTAGGAATTTTTCCAGGATTTCCATTTCAGTACCAAGCTATATTAATTAATATAGGATTAAGTAAAAAAAATACAGAAGATTATGAAGTGGGAGAATGGTAAACTGCTTGATAGTGTTTTATTTACCAGTATAGTCTAGTAAAAATCTTTTTCTGTGGGGTTTCTCTCTCTCTCTTAAACAAAAAAGGAGTATATTACAAATAAGTACTTGTAAGTACTATAAGTGTTTGCTTTCATATAGTATAATCAGCTCTATTTCATATTAAATTCTTTAAAGAATCTATATATATTGAAATACCAATATTTTCTGGAATTTAGTAACATACGGGATACTCTTTTGGAAACTAGCCACTAGGGATTTTGTTGACACTTTTCACTTTCTAGAGAAGCAAATATTACATAGAAGTCCTGATATTTAGCCTCCTGTATGTAGTCATAATTTTGGGTGTGATCTCCTTCACCTACCCAACAAATATTTATTGAGCACTTAGTATGTACCATGGGCTATGTTAAATTTTGAGGATGCCAAAATAATTAGATATGAAATCCCTTACAAAGCTGTTAGATAATCTCCAGGCTTGAGATCAGCAAGTGTGGGGTCACTGAGAGCTGTCACATTCAGAGTTATAAAAGCTAAAAAGAAATACAAGTATTGAGTACATCTTCTATATCAGGCAGGAAGCCCAGAGTTTTAAATTTATTTAATTTATGTGTTTTATAATCATGGTAACATTCCAGACTTGAAACTTCTAATATATTAATTTATCTGTTAATAAATAGTAATTCTGTATTTCTTTCATCTGTTGATTCCTTTTCTGCTGTGTATTATTGATTCATCCCAACCTATAATTTCACCTTTTACCCAGTCCCCTGGATTCTCTTCTCTTAGCACTGCAATACACTATTGATGATTTGTGCTGGGAATATCTATTTGGAACAGTCCAGTAGAAAGATGATGTGAATCACACATCTAATTAAAAATTGTTAGTAACCTCCTTAAAAGAGTACAAAGAAATAGGTGAAATTAATTTAATAATGCATTTTATTTAATCTACCATATCCAAATATTATTTCAACACATAATCAATAAAAATGTATTCATGAGATATTTTACATTCCTATTTTTCTGAGACCAAGTCTTTGAAATCTGGTGTGTATTTTATACTTATACTACATCTCAGTTTGGACCAGCCACATTTCAGGTGCTGGCTGAAATAGCCACGTGTGGCTAGTAGCTTCCATATTGGACAGTGCAGATCTAAGGGCATCTTTTTTACTTTTCTTATTCCTGGTGAAAAAATGGTGATAAATTGTCAAACATTAAAATTCCACCATCAACAGTCTCCAGTCACCCATTAGCCTCAATGGTTTTCAGATCTTGTTCCTAGTGAAGTGAATCTGCTTGCTCTATCATGAAAATGACTTCTTTCTCTTTTCTGCTTTACCTCTTTTCACACCTCCCACCCCTCATCCACCAACCCATCAGCCTTACCTGGTGCAACATTTCAACCCACTTCCTCCAACAGGAAGCCTTTACCAGATCTTGCTCTCTGCTTTGCTTTGTGCAAAGGTTGATTATCAGGTTACCAATTGATATCTACCTGTGGATTAGTACCCCGTTCATATCATTTCATGTGTGGACTTTCAACAAGAATCATTTGATTCTTTTATAGCCTCTCTCCATAAGGAGTCAAAATGAGTGTTCATTAGTTGGCTGACCAAGATTTGGTATGCTAATTTTATAGAAGCATAAATAAATTAAACTACTGAACCCTATTTCTTATTCTGTGTAATTTCACTGGTTTATTCATTCATTTATCTATCAAATATTTATTGAGCACTTATTAGGAGTCAAAGATTGGGCTAGACAGTGACAATACAGTATTACCAGTATATCATGCACATCTTTCAGTGTCAATACATAGTCTCCTGTGATTTGAAACTTATTTTACTCTGTTATTCCCTGCTTTTTATGCACAGAACTATTTCGTGTTCACACTCTGAATCTGACTGATGTGGGAACTGAAGTTTATAGAGGTTAAGTGATTTAGCTGGGTTGTAGAGTTTATTAATGGTGGAGCTAGGACTAGAACTCAGGTCTTACTTTTTCTCCAGCACATTATGCTTCTTCTGCATTATGATCATTTGAACAAGCACCAAGTTTACAAATCTAGATTTTATAGCAAACAACACCTTTAACACTTGCATACTGGAACGAATTTTCCACTTGAAACATTTCTTTTGTCATAACCATTTTTCCTTCTTATTACTTGGCAGATTGTCAATAGTGCTGCAATTTTCATGAACAAATCTTAACTTGTGGGTTAGAGGAAGACAAGATGTTCCCAAAGGTTAATTACATATTTCATTTTTCCATAACTTTCTGCTTCCAGGATTCTGACTCATCAGTCAGTAAAACTGACTGTGGTGTGCCAGTCACCAACATGAAGGTCTGCAAAGGAAATTTGATTAACGTCACTTCCAAGGATAAATTTCAGTTTAGCATAGAGCTAGACCTCAGATGATAAAAATCCAATTTCACGATATTGTCTTTTACTCTAACCACTGACAGAGTAAACAGTTTGTAATGTTGACAGATGGAAGTACTGTATATGATATTCTTTAATATCTGAGTCTCTATATACAGAGATGACATTTCTTAAATAGAAAATGTATTTAACTTTTTTCTGTTTTGAGTATTTTAAAGTATATCCTTTTTATTAATAGTACTGATTAGAGCACTATTATAAAAGCTATCATTGTGGTAGAATATCTGCATAAAATGTGTTTATTGTGTTATTTAAAATGATATATTTTAAAGTGTACTCTTTGTACTACTGCATCTGAATAACTTTAGGTGCTTATTGCTGGTACTCACCCTAGACTGACTAGATTTACATTTTTTAAAAAATTGCTAACAGCCAATGGATTTGCATTTTTAATAAATACTTCAGATAATCTTTATGTACATGAAATTTTGGGAACCTCTGATTTGAATGCAGAGAAGACTATAAGTTTAAAAATATTACTATCCTTTGGGATACCTACATTTTCCTTGCCAGCTGTTTTTCCATATTTTGTTACTAGAAGTAAGATCAATTGCTATCCATTAAGTCAATGGACATGACCAGGTATTCTGAAGATTCTAGCTGAACCATTTGTTTAGTTAAATAGATGCATTTGTTTAGTTTATTTGAATTTCAGTCAGTTAAGTAATCAATAGTTTTGGAATAGCTACTGGAGCAAGGCTCTGTATAGCATGACCAAATGTATAAGCTTGTTAATACCTCCATCTCGCAGTGGTCCCATTGTATTTACTACATTCGTCTGTTGCTTTGTCCATCTCTCTGCCTGGATGTGAATTCCATGGTGGTCAGGCACCAAATCATACTCATTTTTGTGTCCCTAGTTCCTAGGACCATGCTTGGTGTGTAATGGTCACCTATTATATGCCTGTAGTTGAATTTTGAATGAACAAATAAACCACAGGGACAGTCCCAGGAATGGTCAGGATAGAATGATCAAGTAGTTGAATTTGAAAGCAAGGATGTTACCACAGGTAACTCTAGGGAAATGTTCAAGGAAGGAAGTATAGGTGAGTTTCAGTTTATGCTTAATATCTTAATTAAATGTAATGAAAATATACTCTATTAAATTTTATTTTATTTTATTTTTTAAGATTTTATTTATTTGACACAGAGAGAGACATAGCGAGAGAGGGAACACAAGCAGAGGGAGCAGGAGAGGGAGAAGCAGGCTTCCCACTGAGCAGGGAGCCTGAAGCAGGGCTCGATCCCAGGACCCTGGGATCATGACCTGAGCCGAAGGCAGACGCTTAACGACTGAGCCACCCAGGCGCCCCATCTACTAAATTTTATATGATACTTTCCCACATATTATTGTGTAAAGATTTCCCAATGCTATTAAAAATTCTCTAGGCAGCATTAATGATTATAATATTTAATTGAATGTATGTATTTTGTGCTAATCCCTTCAGGATTTGTCCCAATATTTTCTTTTGCTTATATAAAGAATGCTGCACTGAACATCACTTTGCACAAAGTTCTTTTCTGTCTTTTGAATTATAGGGAGTCAAATAATGTTCACATATTTTGAGGTTATTTAAATATATCAAATTACTTAGAAATTTCTATATATGAATTGAATATGAGTATGAATAAATGAATATGGCATTTCTTAAATGAACTGCCATGAAATATAGCAATTTCTAATAGAAGTGACATTCTAAACTGCAGTTGGGTTCCTAAGTTGCTTTCTGAATTTTATTTTTTCCATAGAACTGGCTAAAATATCACTTATAACCCCAAATCCTGATTTATTTTAAGATTCAAATATTGAAACTCAGGTTTGATTGCAGAATACAAGTCATGTCTAGAGGCCTCATATTCCACATCCTTTGAGACTTAAAACATCTTTAAATCTTTACTTCCTTTGAGCCCCATGGGAGGAAAGGGAAAGAGGATGGCTGGTGGGTGGAATCTCTCAAGCCTGGGTAGTCCTGGTCCCAAGGCAGCTTTTGAGGAGGGCCTGGTAGTGGAGAGTGTGTGTAAGTATCTCTAGTGGCAGATGGGTAGAGTGGTTCTGTCTGCAAAGGGTCCACTCATGTTGGTAACCACACATCCTAAAAAAATAAGGTGGATTATATTGGATGTTGATTATTGTCCTGACAAATCTGGATTTATTGTGTAGCAGTGGGGTGCTACTGAAAGTATTTTCTCTTTGTATTTATGCATGGTTCATAACATAATTGAAATGAAATTGAAAAGGAAAAAAATTCAACATGTGGATTCTGTTAATGATCTACCCAGGTTCCCTTTGGTCCCTTTTACTACTGTACACTACTCCCCTAGCTTTTCTGAGCTTTCTCATCTTTTTTTTTTTTTCTTTTAACAGCTCTATTGAGAGATCCTTGACACATAAAAATTGTATATATTTAACGTACACACCTTGATGTTTCAATGTGTGTATACATTGTAAATACTATAATTGAGCTGATTAACATAACTATCACCTCTACATAGTTAGCACTGTGTGTGTGTATATGTGTGTGTAGGACCCCCTGCACCTGCCACTGTCTTCAGAGGACTGCCTTGGGGCTGTGGGAGCCACTTTGCCACAGCCACAGGGTATCTGGAATACCTGGGAGTTCTCCCTCACCCTCTCAACTCCCTAGGCAGCTATTAGATAGTGACTGACTGGTGCTAGAATATGAAAGCTCAGCACTCTTGCCTTGAGTAGGAAAAACTGAGGTGTAATTTGTGTTGGTTCATAAACTTCCCCCCGTACAGAGAGGACAAGAAGAGACCAAAGAAAGGCATGCCATTCCTTGTTGGTAGGTGGCAAGTTTAATAAGCAAGGGAACTTAACGAGGGTTGTCTTGGGCAGCTGCAAGGCAAGTAGATCTCTGCCCCTGCCCGCTAGGATCTTAGTAGTTATATAGCAGCTTTACCTGGGTTCAGTCACGTATATAGTCCAGACAGTTTCCACAATGCATTGCTCTCTCAAGGCTGTGTTCTTGGAACAGCCCCCACAGTGGGAATGGCTGGCAGAGTGTATGGTCTAAGGACAGGGCAGGGGGTGGGGAGCTTCCATTGCCTGGGCTAGCTTGTGGATCAAGTAGCAGTCAGTCCTCTCAGGGAGCTCCAACGATTTGCACTTCAGAATTCCCCCCCACAGGATCAGGCTGAAACCGCCTGTGAGAGACTTTACCTGAAAGCCACACCTCGCTTGGCCCCTTCTCTACCCTTAGCTACTTCCCCAAATCTTTTACCAATGTCTGCTGGCAGCTCTTCTGTAATAAATTATTCACATGCAAATCCCTGTTCCAGGGTCTGTTTTTGGGGAACCCGACCTAAGATTTCCTATCAAGTGTGTTCAGGTTTTTATACTCTCTCCCTTTCTCATAATAATTAAAGACATCTTTATGTAGTTGAAATCAGGCCACAGGCACACACAACCATTTACTTTGATCCCATTCAGTATTTTTTCAACTATGTCACTAGTTGCTACATAATCTTCCACTGGTGTCTGAGTTTAATATGCATTTTTGAATTGTCAAATATTTATGCTGCGGCTGTAACTTTATTTTTTTATTTTTTTATTTTTTAAAGATTTTATTTATTTATTTGACAGAGAGAGAGACAGTGAGAGAGGGAACACAAGCAGAGGAGGAGTAGGAGAGGGAGAAGCAGGCTTCCCACCAAGCTGGGAGCCTGATGCGGGGCTCGATCCCAGGACCCTGAGATCATGATCTGAGCCGAAGGCAGACGCCTAACGACTGAGCCACCCAGGCGCCCCTGGCTGTAACTTTATTAAAAAAATGCTCCAGTGAGGGGGTAGAGGGAGAGGGAGAGAAGCAGACTCCCTGCTGAGTACAGAGCTCAATGCTGGGCTCCATCTCGGGACTCTGAGATCATGACCTGAGCCAAAATTAAGAGTCTGATGCTTAACTGACTGAGCCACTCAGGCACCCATGAATGAGATCATTTTAAGCATTGTTCACATCTTACATGGTAATAACCATGGCAGCAATAATCATACTGACAACTATTTATCAAGCACTTACTTTGTGTTCGGCATTTTATTAGGTGCTTTGCCAAGATTAGTTTATTTAA
This sequence comes from Mirounga leonina, assembly GCF_011800145.1. Taxonomy (NCBI): domain Eukaryota; kingdom Metazoa; phylum Chordata; class Mammalia; order Carnivora; family Phocidae; genus Mirounga; species Mirounga leonina. Next base: position 22,369,305 of record NW_023270431.1, read on the forward strand.
TCCTTTAAGCAACCTTGTGAGGTGGTTATGATCATATGATGAGGGAAATGAAATTGAGAAATGTAAACATTTTGCAATGATTTTATGACTGGTAGGTGGCCTGTGTAAGACTTGAGGTAGGAGTTTGACTGCAAACTTGTGCTCTCCATTGATTCTCTACCTGCTTCTTTGTTTAATCTGTTTAATTTTTATGACTATGTTAAGCATTTACTCTATTTGTAAATTATATTTCTTCTTGTATGAATTCTTGTATGAATTCTTGCCAATTCATTGATTGGAATATTGATGGCTTTTCTCGCCATTTTGTATGATCTTTTTATATACTATAGATGGGAACCCTCTGGATAATTGTTGAAAATACTGGTGTCTTTTATTTTTTAGATTGTTTTTATTATAAATATCAAGTTCTTTTATTACTGTTTTTTCTCTATACAATTTTTCAAATTAATCAAAGCTTCAAACATGATTCTACCAAAAAGCTGATATGCTTTCCTATTTTTTAGAATTTCAATGTTTAGATTTTTAAAATATTTAATTATTAAATGTAAATTGACTATATATTGTACACGTATATAGTGTACATTTGGTATAGTGACTATTTTGAAGGTGAAAGAGTGAACTGATATAGTAATGTATTGCTTTAGCAAATGAATATGGAAATTGGATGGCTTTGTGTGAGGGAAGGAATTAACATGTATGGAATGTGTGGTATGTGCTAGCATTTTACATATAGGCATGGAATCTGGTTAGACTTTTCTATTAACCCACTCTTATTATGACAGGAGTCTAAAGTAGGGTGTTTGCAATAAAGAAGAAAAAAAAAGAAAGCAAACAGTCTCAGATATCAACGTCTCTCCTTTTCTCTTTATGCCACCCATTGAGTGTTTAACACTATATCAGAGGGAGCATATTGAAGAATTTCCAATAATTTTGGGTTTTACATAGAAAACATTATTATCTGGTAAAAAATATGTGAGCAATTCAAGTAAGAGGTTTATTTTTTTGGACCCAATTGTGGGTTTTTAGAATTGATTTTAGCTGAACAGGCTACTAATCATGAGATTATTGTCTGCTGAACCAAAGGAGTCACTTTGGCATCTGTCTATTGTGGACTTAAGTATCTTTATGGATGTAGTATGACTGGGAGTAAATTCTGCTCTTCTGCTCTTTAGCTGTCATTGATAGCTGTTTCCTCATCTTCTAGTTTCTGTGACTTGTTCCAAAGGCAGTTCTTGTGGTGTTAGAAATAGGAGAACAGAGTACAACCCACAACTGGCCTCATTTAAAACTAGGCAAACTAGTTAGCCCAGTTACTTTTACAGTTTGGGTGACAATGTTTTATAATATTTGAGGAATATAAGGAAGCAGTAAATATAATAATGGCTGACATTTGAATAGAAAGTTACTGTTTACACACTTTTGCAATACATTATTTAACTTTCATAATAGCCAGGATAGAATTATCTTGAACCTAGAACCTGACTTGAGTTTTCAAGCCTTACACGATGCTGGAATTAGTAGCAAAGAGGCTTAGAGTTGTCTAATGACAAACTTCAGATATAAATGGTTGTGGCATGAAAGAGATTCTCCAGCTTAATTTAAGAAGGCAAGGAAACAAATGGATAAACAGGAGAGGGGCAAAAACTGAAAAAGTGTATTTGAGAAGAAATTCTTCATAGTGAAGACTGAATGTCTGAAGGAAATTTCAGCTTTTCTACTCTGGTTTGAATCTACTTTTTTGAATGATTTGTAAACATTTGAGCCTAATAGCCAGAAGTTAAATAATTGACATCCTCAGATCATGTGAGAGATTTTTAAGTAGTGAGTCTCTACTCTTCAAGGTTGACAATGATGATGAAAATTAATGTTTACCAAAACTTACCATGGATCACATACTGTGCTGAGAGATTTACCTGAAAAATGTCATAATAACCGGATGAAACAAGCCCTATAACCCTCATTTTCAAACAAGGGAAAAAGAAGCATAAAGAGATTGAATAACAGTTAGTAAGTAAGTGACTGAGCTGTGATTAGATATCAGATTACCTGATGCCAAAGTTTGCATATTTAATGGTTATACTCTACTATAGGACAGATATTAGAGACATCCTAGCAGACCTGCCTGAACAAAAACATTGCTATTCAGGAAGGGAAAAATGAAGGGGGAGAAATCGGAGGGGGAGACGAACCATGAGAGACTACGGACGGACGCTGAGAAATAAACTGAGGGTTCTAGAGGGGAGGGGGGTGGGGGGATGGGTTAGCCTGGTGGTGGGTATTAAAGAGGGCACGTACTGAATGGAGCACTGGGTGTTATATGCAAACAATGAATCAGGGAACACTACATCAAAAACTAATGATGTAATGTATGGTGATTAACATAACATAATAAAAAAGCCCCCCCAAAAACACATTGCTATTTAGCAGTATATTCTAACCAGGTGAAATGCTCAGTCAAATTTCACAGAATAGTCAGTGGTTATTTATGTTAGTGGCTCCTTCATGAAGCAGCCTGGAAAACCTCTTATGCAGACTGTTGGGTCAAATTCTGTTCTCCACTGGGTCACTGAGAAAATAAAATGCCAGGTGCCTTCATGAGGGAGTCAACGTGAGAAGTGGAAAGGAGAGTTGCTCATCCAGTTGCTGCTTCATCATCTCAGCATTTGGCTTTGCTCTATTATTAATCATGCCTCTTTTATAGATGAGAAACCTCAGGTTCAGAGACATTTGTTGATTGTTGTTTGTTTATTTGTTTATTGTTTATTCTTATTGGATAGCAGGGAACGATGTTTTGGATTTGAAGAGGGTCTCCTTAGACATACACGGTGTGAAAGATAAAGGCCTGAAGACACTCTCCTTTGGAAAGCTCCTCTGGAAACTCAGTAAACTCCAGGATATCAATCTAGATAATTTCTTTTTTTTCTCTTTTTTCTCTAAGTTTTTAATTCCAGTTAACATACATTGTTTTATTAGTTTCAGATATACAATATGGTGATTCAACACTTCCATATATCACCTGGTGCTCCTCACAAGTGCCCTCCTTAATCCCCATCCCCCACTCCCCATCCCTCATAACCATCAGTTCTTTATAGTTAAGAATCTGTTTCTTAATTTGTCTCTCTTTTTTCCCCTTTGTTTTGTTTTTTAAATTCCACATATGAGTGAAATCATATGGTATTTGTCTTTCTCTGACTGACTTATTTTGCTTAGCATTATATTCTCTAACTCCATGCCATTGCAAATGGCAAGATTTCATTCTTCTTTACGGCTGAATAATATTCCTCTGTGTGTGTGTGTGAGAGTGATATCTTCTTTATTCATTCATCAATAAATGGACACAGGCTGCTTCCATAATTTCACTATTATAAATAATGCTGCTATAAACACTGGGGTACATGTATCCCTTTGAGTTAGTGTTTTTGTATACTTTGGGTAAATACCCAATGGTGTGATTGCTGGATCATAGGGTAGATATATTTTTAACTTTTTGAGGAACCTCCATACTGTTTTCCATAATGGCTACACCAGTTTGCATTCTCAGCAATAGTGCAAGAGGGTTCCTTTTCCTCCACATCTTTGCCAACACTTGTTTCTTATGTTGTTGATTTTAGCCATTCTGACAGGTGTGAGGTAATATCTCGTAGTCTTTTTTTTAATTTTATTATGTTAATCACCATACATTACATCATTAGTTTTTGATGTAGTGTTCCATGATTCATTGTTTGCATATAACACCCAGTGCCTCATTCAGTACGTGCCCTCTTTAATACCCATCTCCCCACGCCCTCCCCTCTAGAACCCTCAGTTTGTTTCTCAGAGTCCATAGTCTCTCATGGTTCGTCTCCCCCTCTGATTTCCTCCCTTCATTTTCCCTTCCTACTTTCTTCTTCTTTTTTTAACATATAATGTATGATTTGTTTCAGAGGCACAGGTCTGTGATTCAACAGTCTTACATAATTCACAGCGTTCACCATAGCACATACCCTCCCCAATGTCTATCACCCAGCCACCCCAGCCCTCCCACCCCCCACCACTCCAGCAACCCTCAGTTTGTTTCCTGCAATTAAGAATTCCTCATATCAGTGAGATCATATGATACATGTCTTTCTCTGATTGACTTATTTCACTCAGCATAATACCCTCCAGTTCCATCCACGTTGTTGCAAATGGCAAGATCTCATTCCTTTTGATGGCTGCATAATATGCCATTGTATGTATATACCACATCTTCTTTATCCATTCATCTGTTGATGGACATCTTGGCTCTTTCCATAGTTTGGCTATTGTGGACATTGCTGCTATAAACATCGGGGTGCACGTACCCCTTCAGATCACTTCATTTGTGTCTTTGGGGTAAATACCCAGTAGTGCAATTGCTGAATCATAGGGTAGCTCTATTTTCAACTTTTTGAGGAACCTCCATACTGTTTTCCAGAGTGGCTGCACCAGCTTGCATTCCCACCAAAAAAGTAGGAGTGTTCCTCTTTCTCCGCATACCCGCCAACACCTGTCATTTCCTGACTTGTTAATTTTAGCCATTCTGACTGGTGTGAGGTGGTATCTCATTGAGGTTTTGATTTGGATTTCCCTGATGCCGACCGATGTTGAACACTTTTTCATGTGTCTGTTAGCCATTTGGATGTCTTCTTTGGAAAAATGTCTGTTCATGTCTTCTGCCCATTTCTTGATTGGACATTTGTTCTTTGGGTGTTGAGTTTGATAAGTTCTTTATAGATTTTGGATATTAGCCCTTTATCTGATATGTCATTTGCAAATATCTCCCATTCTGTCGGTTGTCTTTTGGTTTTGTTGACTGTTTCCTTTGCTGTGCAAAAGCTTCTTACCTTAATGTAGTCCCAGTGGTTCATTTTTGCCCTTGCTTCCCTTGCCTTTGGCAATGTTTCTAGGAAGAAGTTGCTGTGGCTGAGGCTGAAGAGGTTGCTGCCTGTGTTCTCCTTTAGGATTTTGATGGACTCCTGTCTCACATTGAGGTCTTTCATCTATTTGGAGTCTATTTTTGTGTGTGGTGTAAGGAAATGGTCCAGTTTCATTCTTCTGCATGTGGCTGTCCAATTTCCCCAACACCATTTGTTGAAGAGACTGTCTTTTTTCCACTGGACATTTCCTGCTTTGTCGAAGATTAGTTGACCATAGAGTTGAGGGTCTATTTCTGGGCTCTCTATTCTATGCGTCTGTTGATCTATGTGTCTGTTTTTGTGCCAGTACCATACTGTCTTGATGATGACAGCTTTGTAATAGAGTTTGAAGGCCAGAATTGTGATGCAACCAGATTTTTCTTTTCTTTTTCAACATTCCTCTGGCTATTTGGGATCTCTTCTGGTTCCATACAAATTTTAGGATTATTTGTTCCATTTATTTGAAAAAAGTGGATGGTATTTTGATAGGGATTGCATTGAATGTGTAGATTGCCCTAGGTAGCATTGACATCTTCACAATATTTGTTCTTCCAATCCATGAGCATGGAACGTTTTTCCATTTCTTTGTGTCTTCCTCAATTTCTTTCATGAGTATTTTATAGTTTTCTCAGTACAGATCCTTTGCCTCTTTGGTTAGATTTATTCCTAGGTATCTTATGGTTTTGGGTGCAATTGTAAATGGGATCGACTCCTTAATTTCTCTTTCTTCTGTCTTGTTGGTGTATAGGAATGCCACTGATTTCTGTGCATTGATTTTATATCCTGCCACTTTACTGAATGAGTTCTGGCAGTTTTGGGGTGGAGTCTTTTGGGTTTTCCACATAAAGTATCATATCATCTGCAAAAAGTGAGAGTTTGACTTCTTCATTGCTGATTTGGATGCCTTTTATTTCTTTTTGTTGTCTGATTGCTGTGGCTAGGACTTCTAATACTGTGTTGAATAGCAGTGGGATAATGGCCATCCCTGCCATGTTCCTGACCTTAGGGGAAAAGCTCTCAGTTTTTTCCCATTGAGAATGATATTCACTGTGGGTTTTTCATAGATGGCTTTTATGATATTGAGGTATATACCCTCTATCCCTATACTCTGAAGAGTTTTGATCAAGAAAGGATGCTGTACTTTGTCAAATGCTTTTTCTGCATCTATTGAGAGGATCTCAATAGATGGTTCTTGTTCTTTCTTTTGTTAACGTATTGTATCACATTGATTGATTTGCGGATGTTGTACCAACCTTGCAGCCCAGGGATAAATCCCACTTGGTCGTGGTGAATAATCCTTTTAATGTACTTTTGGATCCTATTGGCTAGTATTTTGGTGAGAAATTTTGCATTCATGTTCATCAAGGATATTGGTCTATAATTCTCCTTTTTGATGGAGTTTTTGTCTGGTTTTGGGATCAAGTCAATCGTGGCCTCATAAAGTGAGTTTGGAAGTTTTCCTTCCATTTCTATTTTTTGGAACAGTTTCAGAAGAATAGGTATTAATTCTTCTTGAAATGTTTGGTAGAATTCCCCTGGGAAGCCATCTGGCCCTGGGCTTTTGTTTGTTGGGAGATTTTTGAGTACTGCTTCAATTTCCTTAGGGGTTATAGGTCTGTTCAGGTTTTCTATTTCTTCCTGGTTCAGTTTTGGTAGTTGATACATCTCTAGGAATGCATCCATTTCTTCCAAATTATCTAATTTGCTGGCATAGAGTTGCTCATAATATCTTCTTATAATTGTTTGTATTTCTTTGGTGTTGGTTGTGATCTCTCCTCTTTCATTCATGATTTTATTTATTTGGGTCCTTTCTCTTTTCTTTTTGATAAGCCTGGCCAGGGGTTTATCGATCTTGTTAATTCTTTCAAAGAACCAGCTCCTAGTTTCGTTGATCTGTTCTACTGTTCTTTTGGTTTCTATTTCATTGATTTCTCCTCTGATCTTTATTATTTCTCTTTTCCTGCTGGGTTTAGGCTTTATTTGTTGTTCTTTCTCCAGCTCCTTTAGGTGTAGGGTTAGGTTGTGTATTTGAGACCTTTCTTGTTTCTTGAGAAAGGCTTGTATTGCTATATACTTTCCTCTTAGGACTGCCTTTGCTGTATCCCAACTAGTGTTTGAGTTCTAGTTTCCAAGCATGTGGTCTGAAAATAGGCAGGGAATGATCCCAATCTTTTGGTATCGGTTGAGACCTGATTTGTGACCTAAGATGTGATCTATTCTGGAGAATGTTCCATGGGCACTAGAGAAGAATGTGTATTCTGTTGCTTTGGGATGGAATGTTCTGAATATATCTGTGAAGTCCATTTGGTCCAGTGTGTCATTTAAAGTCTTTATTTCCTGGTTGATTTTTTGCTTAGACGATCTGTCCATTTCAGTGAGGGGGGTATTAAAGTCCCCTACTATTATTATATTGTTGTCAATGTGTTTCTTTGCTTTTGTTATTAATTGGCTTATATAAGTGGCTGCTCCCATGTTAGGGGCATAGATATTTACAATTGTTAGATCTTCTTGTTGGATAGACGCTTTAAGTAGGATATAGTGTCCTTCCTCATCTCTTATTACAGTCTTTGGTTTAAAATCTAATTTGTCTGATATAAGGATTGCCACCCCAGCTTTCTTTTGGTGTCCATTAGCATGGTAAATGATTTTCCACCCCTTCACTTTCAATCTGGGGGTGTTTTTGGGTCTAAAATGAGTCTCTTGCAGACAGCATATCGATGGGTCTTATTTTTTAATCCAATCTGATAGCCTGTGTCTTTTGATTGGGGCATTTAGCCCCTTTACATTCAGGGTAACTATTGAAAGATAGGAATTTAGTGCCATTGCATGGCCTGTAAGGTGACTGTTATTGTATATTGTCTGTGTTCCTTTCTGGTCTATGTTGCTTTTAGGCTCTCTCTTTGCTTAGAGGACCCCTTTCAATATTTCTTGTAGGGCTGGTTTCATGTTTGCAAATTCCTTTAGTTTTTGTTTGTCCTGGAAGCTTTTTATCTCTCCTTCTATTTTCAATGACAGCCTAGGTGGATATAGTATTCCTGGCTGCATATTTTTCTAATTTAGTGCTCTGAATATATCATGCCATCCTTTCTGGCTTGCCAGGTCTCTGTGGATAGGTCTGTCACCAATCTAATGTTTCTACCACTGTAGGTTACAGATGTCTTGACCTGAGCTACTTTCAGGATTTTCTCTTTGTCTCTGAGACTCGTAAGTTTTACCATTAGATGTTGGGGTGTTGACCTATTTTTATTGATTTTGAGGGGTGTTCTCTGTGCTTCCTGGATTTTGATGCCTGTTTCCTTCCCCAAATTAGGGAAGTTCTCTGCTATACTTTGCTCCAATATACCTTCTGCCCCCCTCTCTCTTTCTTCTTCTTCTGGGATCCCAAATATTCTAATACTGTTTTGTCTTATGGTATCACTTATCTCTTGAATTCTGCCCTCATGATCCAGGAGTTCTTTATTTCTTTTTCTCAGCTTCGTTATTTTCCATCATTTGGCCTTCTATATCACTAATTCTTTCTTCTGCCTCATTTATCCTAGCAGCTAGAGCCTCCATTTTTGATTGCACCTCATAATAGCCTTTTTGATTTCAACTTGGTTAGATTTCAGTTCTTTTATTTCTTCCAAAAGGGTTTCTCTAATATTTTCCATGCTTTTTTCAAGCCCAGCTAGTATCTTGAAAATCGTCATTCTGAACTCTAGTTCTGACATCTTACTAATGTCAGTATTGATTAGGTCCCTGGCAGTTGGTACTGCCTCTTGTCCTTTTTTTTGAGGTGATTTTTTTCAGTCTTGTCATTTTGTCCAGAGGGGAATAGATGAATGAGAGAACAAAATGCTAACAGGGTAACAACAACCCCAGAAAAATATACACTAAACAAATCAGAAGAGACCTGAAACTGGGGGAAAAGAAAGGGAAAGAATGAAAAAAAAAAAAAAAAAAGAAAAAGAGATTAAAAAAAAAAGAATATGGTCAAATATGATCAGGCTGGTGCATAGATCAGTGCCACACATTAGATTTTGGGTGTATTTTGGTCTGTTAGAAGAAAGTGCCTCCCAAAGTTTTAAAGAAAGAAAAACTTATATATGTACAAAAATAAGGGTAAAATACAATGAAGGAATGGAATATGACTATAAGGATGAAAATTATGAAAGATTTTATAAAAGGAGTTAATAAGAAAAGGAGTTGGTTGAAAAAAGAAAGAAGAGGAATTAAAAAAAAGGGGGGGAGAGAATGTGATCAGGCAGGAGACTAGAACAAAGCAATACACTAGAGATTTAGGGTATATTTTGGTCTGTTAGAAGAAACTGTATCCCAAAATTTTAAAGAGAGAACAACTTATATATATATAACAAAAATAAGGTTAACTATGAAGGGATAGAATATGACTCTAAAAATGAAAAATAAAAAAGATTTTTTAAAAAAAGGATTGATAAGATGTTGGTTGAAAAAGGGAAAAAGAAAAATTAAAAAAAAAAAAACAATTAAAAAAATATTAACTTTGAAAGACTGAAGAATCATGGTAAAGAAGCCATGGATTCTATGTGCAATATTCTCCTGGAGCTGGAGTTCTGCCGTTCTCATGGATCGGTAAACTTGGTCTTGGCTGGCTGTTCTTGCTGATCTTCTGGGGAGGGGCCTGTTGCCGTGGTTTCCAAAAGTCTTTCCCGCAGGCGGAATTGCCCCGCCCTTGCCTGGTCCGGGCTAAGTAATCTGCTCGGGTTTGCTCTCTGGAGCTTTTGTTCCCTGCAAGCTTTCTGTACAGCTTTAGAGGCGGAGAGTGAAAATGGTGGCCTCCCAATCTCCACCCTGGAGGAGCTGAGAACTCAGGGCCCCACTCCTCAGTGACACCCAGAGAAAAGCAGTCACTCCCATCTCCTTGGTCTCTGGCTGCATTCCGTGCTCACCCGGATTGTGACCCAGCATTTCTATCTCTGGTGCACGACCCCATTTGGCGTCTCCAAACCAGCAGATCCCTGCGATGCGCTCCCACGCCGCTCCTCCCAGGGGAGGAAGAGGAGTCTCCCCAGATCTGCCACTTGTTGGGTCCCTGCTGGAAGAACAATGGCCCGACCGTGCCGCAGATCATGGTTTATGGCAACCCTGAGCTGAGAGCCCACTCCTTGGCTCTGTCTCTGCAGCCGGCTTCCCCTCTCCGATCCCGGGGAGCTCTGCCGCACTCAGGCACCCCCGGTCTTTCTGTGACCCCGAGTGTCCTGAAACCACACTGTCCCCACGAAGGTTCCACCCCCCGCTTAGCCACTGGAGCAACGTCCCTCAGCGGAGCCGACTTCTAAAGGTTCCGATTTTGTGCTCCGTGGCTCTATCACTCCCCAGAAGCGGCCGACGGAGCCCCCCTCCCCCACCATCTATCCTCCCGAATATCGCCTTGGATTCAGTTCTCTGCACATCCTACCTTCCGGAAAGTGGTCGCTTTTCTGTTCAGAGAGTTGTTGCTCTTCTTTTCTTTGATCTCCTGTTGAGTTTGTAGGTGTTCGGAATGGTTTGATCCCTATCCAGATGAATTCCTGGACCAGATGAAATTTTGTCTCCTACTCCTCCGCCATCTTGCTCCTTGAATCAATATCTCATAGTTTTGATTTGATGGTCAGTGAAGTTGAGTATCTTTTCATGTGTCTGTTGGCTACCTGGAGTCTTCTTTGGAGAAATGTCTGTTCATGTCTTCTGCCCATTTTAATAAGATTATTTGTTTTTTGGGTGTTGAGTTGTATAAGTTTTTAATATATTTTAGATACTAACCCTTTATTGGATAGGTCATTTATAAATATCTTCCTCCTTTTAGTAGGTTTCCTTTTAGTTTTGTTGATTGTTTCCTTTGCTGTGCAGAAGCTTTTTATTTTGATGTAGTCCCAATAGTTTATTTTTCCTTTTGTTTGCCTTTGGAAACATATCTAGACATGTTTGGACATATCTAGAAAAAAGTTGCTATGGCAGATGTCAAAGAAGTTACTGCCCATGTTCTCTTCTAGGATTATTATGGTCATGTCTCACATTTAGGTCTTCATCCGTTTTGAATTTATTTTTGTGTACGGTGTAAGGAATTGGTCCAGTTTTATTCTTCTGCATGTTGCTGTCCAGTTTTCCCAACACCATTTGTTGAAGAGACTGTCCTTTTCCCATTGGGTATTCTTTCCTGCTTTGACCTTATAGTTGTGGGTTCATTTCTGGGTTTTCTATTCTGTTCTATTGATCTATGTGTTTGCTTTTTTGCCAGTACCATACTATCTTGATGACTACAGCTTTGCAATATAACTTGAAGTCTGGAATTGTGGTGCCTCCAGCTTTGCTTTTCCTTTTCAAGATTGCTTTGGCTATTTGGGGTCTTTTGTGGTTCCATACATGTTTTAGGATTGTTTGTTCTAGCTCTGTGAAAAATGCTGGTGGCATTTTGATAGGGATTGCTTTAAATGTGTAGATTGCTTTGGGTAGTACAGACATTTTAGCGATATTTTTTCTTTCAATGTCTCTCCACTTCTTTCTTTCATCTTCAGTTTCTTTCATCAGTGTTTTATAGTTTTCAGAGTACAGATCTTTCCCTACTTTGGTTAGGTTTATTCCAGGTATCATATGGTTTTTGGTACAATTGTAAATGGGATCAATTCCTTGATTTCTCTTTCTGCTTCTTTGTTATTAGTGTATAGAAATGTAACAGATTTCTGTACATTGATTTTGTATCCTGTGACTTTCCTGAATTCGTTGATCAGTTCTAGCAGTTTTTTAGTAGAGCTTTTCAGGTTTTCTGTATGTAGTGTCATGTCATCTGCAAATAGTGAAAGTTTGACTTCTTCCTTGTCAATTTGGATGCTTTTTATTCCTTTTTGTTGTCTGATTGCTATGGCTAGGACTTCCAGTAATATTTTGAATTAAAGTGATGATAGTGGACATCCTTGTCTTATTCTTGACCTTAGGGGAAAAGCCATCATTTTTTTTCCCATTAGGGATGATGGTAGCTGTGGGTTTTTCATATAAGGCCTTTATTATCTTGAGGTATAGTCCCTCTAAACCTACTTTGTTGAGGGTCTTTTATCATAAATGGATGTTGTACTTTGTCAAAGGCATTTTCTGCATCTATTGAAATGATCATATGGTTCTTATCCTTTCTCTTATTGATGTGATGTATCACGTTGATTGATTTGTGAATATTGAACCACCTTTGCCAACCCAGGAATAAATCCCACTTAATTATGATAAATGATTTTTTAATGTATTGTGGGATTAGGTTTGCTATTATTTTGTTGAGGATTTTCGCAGCTATGTCAGAGATATTGACCTATAGTTCTCTTTTTTTGTTGTATCTTTATCTGATTTTGGTATCAGGGTAATGCTGGCCTTGTAGAATGAATTTGGAAGCTTTCCTTCCTCTTCTACTTTTTGGAATAGTTTGAGAAGAATAGATATTAACTCTTTAAATGTTTGGTAGTATTCTCCTGTGAAGCCATCTGGTCCTAGACTTTTGTTTGTTGGGAGTCATTTCTTTCCATTTCAGTTTTGGTAGTTTATATGTTTCTACAAATTTATACATTTCTTCTAGGTTGTCCAATTTGTTAGCATGTAGTTTTTCATAATGTTCTCTTACAATTGTTTGTATTTCTGTAGTTTTGATTATTTCTCCTCTCTCATTTGTGATTTTATTTATCTGAGTCCTTTCTCTTTTTACTTGATGAATCTGGATAGAGGTTTTTCAATTTTATTGATTTTTCCCCCCCAAAGAACCAGATACTGGTTTCATTGTTTTGTTCTTTTTTTTTTTAGTTTCTATATCATTTATTTCTGCTCTAATCTTTATTATTTCTTTCCTTCTGCTGGTTTAGGCTTCACTTGTTGTTTTTCTAGCTCTTTTAGGTGTAAGGTTAGGTTGCTTATTTGAGATTTTTCTTGCCTCTTGAGGTAAGCCTATATTGCTAGAAACTTCCCTCTTATAACTGCTTTACTGCATCCCAAAGGTTTTGGACTGTTGTTTTCATGTACCTTTTTATTTCTTTTGTTATTTCCTGGTTGACCCATTCATTGTTTAGTAGCATGTAGTTTAACCTCCATGTTTGTGGTCTTTCCAGTTTTTTTCTTGTGGTTGATTTCTAATTTCATAGCATTGTGGTCAGAAAAGATGCATGGTATGACTTTGATCTTCTCTAAATCTTTGAAGCTTGTTTTGTGGGCTAATATGTGATCTCTTCTGGAGGCTGTTCCATGTGCATTTGAAAAGAATGTGTATTCTATTTTAGGATAGAATGTTCTGAATATATCTGTTAAATCCATCTGTTCCAGTGTGTCCTTCAAAGTCATGTTTCCTTGATGATTTTATGTTTAGACGATCTGTCCATTGAGGTAAGTGGGGTATAAAATCCCCTACTATTATTGTTTTATTGTTGATTAGTTCCTTTATGTTTGTTATGAACTGTTTTATGTATTTGGGTGCTCCTATTTAAACAGTTGTTATATTTTCTTGTTGGACTGCCCCCTTTATTATTATGTAGTATCCTTCTTTGTCTCTTGTTATAGTCTTTGTTTTAAAGTCTATTTTGTCTGATATAAGCATTGCTACTGTGGCCTTCTTTTGACATCCATTTACAGGATAGATGTTTCTCCATTCCCTTACTTTCAACCTGCAGGTGTCTCTAGGTAAAAAAGTGAGTCACTTGTAAGCAGCATATAGATGGGTATTATATTTTTATCCATTCTTTCAACCTATGTCTTTTGATTGGAATCTTTAGTCCATTTACATTCAAAGGAATTATTGATAATATGTATTTATTGTCATTTTATTGTTTTGTGGTTGTTTCTGAAAATTCTCTCTGATCCTTTCTTATCTTTCTCTCATGTTTTGCTGATTTTCTTTAGTGATATATTTGGATTTCTTTTTCTTTATTCTTTACATATTTATTCTTGGTTTTTGTTATATGGTTACCATTAGACTTATATGTAAAGTCTTCTGCATATAGCAACCTATATTAAGTTGATGGTCATTTAAGTTTGAACCCATTCTTTACTCTTCTCCTCCCCACATTTTAGGTATATGTTGTTATATTTTATATCCTTTTATCTTATGAGTTCCTTTACTCATTTTTTTACAGAAATATTCATTTTTACTGCTTTTATGTTTTCTTTTTCTTTTAAGATTTTATTTATTTATTTGACAGAGAGAGAGACAGTGAGAGCAGGAACATAAGCAGGGGGAGTGGGAGAGGGAGAAGCAGGCTTCCCGCCGAGCAGGGAGCCCGATGCGGGGCTTGGTCCCAGGACCCTGGGATCATGACCTGAGCCGAAGGCAGACGCTTAACAACTGAGCCACCCAGGCGCCCCTGCTTTTGTGTTTTTATGCTGTCACTTTTCACCTATACTTTCCATTCAAAGAGTCCCCTTTAATATTTCTTGCAGGGCTGGTTTAGTGGTCATGAACTCATTTAGTTTTTGTTTGTCTGGGGAACTCTTTATCTCTCCTTCTATTCTGAATGATAGCCTTGCTGGATAGATTATTCTTGGCTGTAGATTTTTTCCCCATTCGGCACTTTCAATGTATCATGCCACTGCCATCTGGCTTGTAAAGTTTCTGTTGAAAAATCTGCTAGCTTTATGGGTTTTCCCTTGTAAGTTACGTTTCTCTTGCTGCTTTAAAAATTTTTCTTTATCACTATATTTTGCTAACTTAATTATAATATGTCTTTGTGTGGATCTGATGGAAGTTCTCCATGCCTCTTGGATCTGGATGTCTGTTTCCTTCCCCAGATTAGGGAAATTTTCAGTTATTATTTCTTGAAGTAAATTTTCTTCCCCCTTTTCTCTTTTTCTTTTGGCACTCCTATAATACAAATGTTATTACATTTAATGGACTCATTGAGTTCCCTAAGTCTATTATTATTTTTCATAATTCTTTTTCTCTCTTTTGTTTCACTTGGTTACTTTCCATTACTCTCTTCTAGGTCACTAATTCATTCCTCTCCTTTTTCTATCCTGCTCTTCACTCCATCAAGTGTATTTCTTATTTCTTTTTTAAGATTTATTTATTTATTAGAGAGAGAGCACATGTGCAAGCAGGGAAAGGGGCAGAGAGAATCCCAAGCAGACACCACGCTGAGCACAGAGCCCAACCTGGGGCCTGATCTTGTGACCCTGAGGTCATGACCTGAGCCAAAACCAAGAGTCAGATGCTTAACCACTGAGCCACCCAGGAGCCCCTGTTTCTCATTTCGTTTATTGAGCCCTTTATCTCTGCTATGTTAATCCTTGTCTCTGTGTTAAGGGTCTCACTGATGTTTTCCACTCTTTTCTCAAGTCCAGTGAGTATCTTTATGGTCATTGCTTTAACATCTCCATCAGGCATGTTACTTACAACTGTTTCACTTAGATCTCCAGCCATAGCCTTGTTGCATTCTTTCATTTGGAACAAATGCCTCTGTCTTTTCATTTTGTCTAAGTCTCTTTTCCTGCTTCTCCATGTTAGGAAAGTCAGCTACATCTCCTGTTTTTGAGGGTAATGTCCTTATGAAGATGAGGTCCTTCACTGTCCTGCCATGTCATGTCCCATGTTCCCTAGGACTGGTGCTCCAATGTGTGCTGAGTGTGTTCTGCTATTTTGTTCTGTCTGCTTTATCCTTCAGGCCATTAGTCTGCAGAGATTCTCTTTGCCTGATAGGGGCAGTGTTCGGTCCCTGTCCTGAATGTGGTGCCTTTTAACTAGGTGTACTCTGGTCTGTTTGTGAAATGAAATCTGTTCCAGTGCCACTGGAACTGAGGCTCTGGAAAATTCCTGCATTGTGAGACACAGTGTGAGCAGAAGTTTGGGCCGATCTTGGGGAGCAGATCTGCAACGTTGGGACTGAGGCAAGTGAGACCAAAAAGGGCAGTTCCACCAGAGTGTGAGGGTAGAGCTTGGTGTAAGCAAGTTTAGTAGTGACTGTCCCTGTTGCACTGGTTCCTACAGGTGGCCCTGTGCTTATGCTGGGGGCAGGGGAGGGAAATGGTGTGGGCCAGTTCCTTTGTTCCCAGAGGGGTCTCTCTGTGAATGCTGTCTCTCTGGGACACAATATGTGCCTCAGGCACTCTTCAGATGCTGTTTCCATGCTGTATGTTCCTGAGCTGTTTGCCTGCCTTCTTTCCAAGAGCAGTCCCAATGTTGTTTGAGCTCTCCCAGAGCCAAGCATGCTGGCCTTTAGAACTCCAGGCTCTAAGCCCCATTGGTTGTAAAAACTCATGACATTTGGCCCCTCTTACTTTCCAAGCCAATTGCTATGGGGATTCATATTCCCCAAGTGGGCTCCCCCATGTGCTAGTTTGTCTCTTCCCTTCTCTGTGACCACAGCTTCCTCCCCACTGTGGCAGCCATGATCCATTTGTGTCCCAAGCTGTGTCTTTGCTCTTCCTACCTTTTTCCATGTGGCCTTTTCTCTGCCTTTAGTTGTGAAGTTTTTTCTGCCAGTCTTCGGGTCAATTTCTGGGGGTATTTAGGATGATTTGATAGTTACCTAGTTGTATTCAAGGGAGGAGGCAAGCCTAGTATCCTCCTATTCTGCCACCATCTTCCAACCCATTCCATCTAGATAATTTCTTTAGAGAGTAAAAAATTTTCTATATTTGGTTTGGTTCTAAAAATACCAGGCTCTAGGGGTGCCTGGGTGGCTCAGTTGGGTAAGTGTCTGCTTTAGGCTCAGGTCATGATCTTGGGGTCCTGGGATCGAGCCCCACATTGGGCTCCCTGTTCAGGGGGGAGTCTGCTTCTCCCTCTCCCCCTGCTCCTCCCCCTTGCTGGTGCTTTCTCTCTCAAATAAATAAAAAAAATACCAGGCTCTAGTAGAGACTGAGTTATTTCTATGATAAGAAAATAAAGCTATTTTTTTCTTTTAAGGGTTACTTCCTTGTTTCTTGCCTTTTCAGAGAATGTGTGTTCTGTCAGCAGCTAAGAACACAGATCTGGGTGCTGATCAAGAATCTGAAGTGAGGCCTGAGAAAATGCAGAACTGAGGTAAAAATTTCCAGGAAACACTACAAAACCTATCATGACATTTTGTGGTATTTCGAGTGCTTAGAGAAAGGTGAACCTGAGGTGAATATGAAAAGGGTAAAAGCTCAGCTTAGTTTGAGAAACAGAGAAGTCTGAAAAGCAAAATGTGAATTTTTATTTTCAGTGTAATATGAGGATGGCTTTTCACTTTTGTTAAAAGAGGAAAGGTTAGTGAACTTGAGTTGGATGAAACCTAAATCCTTTATCATGATTCTTTAGGTTTGTCATTTGGCTTCACTGACCACATCACCTACCATTCTCCCCTCACAGTGCCCTCATGGTGCTGGCCTTCCTTCATTTCCTAGTGCACTTACTTTGGCCTAAGGATATTTACATTTGCCATTTTCTCCGCCTGAAATGCCTTTCCTACTGCTATTTACTTGGTGGCTTCATTCTTATCATTCTGGTCTCAGCTCAAGGATCATCTCCTTAGAGTAGACCACCCTAATCAACCTTTGTACTCCCTACACCTTCCTACCCCCCACCATCTTGTATGCTCATCTGTGGCTCTCCTCTCCTGTGGGACACATGGAAGATGATACTTTCCTGATGCCTCTACAATTGGGTAGGACTCTAGGACAAGCTTTGGCAATTAGGATAGATGAAAGTGATGTGATGGCATAATCTCTTCAGGCTTGGTGCTCTCCATGTGTGAGGACAACATGGAGCAGAGCCCCAGTGATGTATAATGTATAGGGACATGCACAAGGAAAAAACTCCAACTTGTTATCTTAGGACGCTGAGGTGTTTAGGATTATTTGTTATTGCAATGTAACTACCCCTATCTGGCCTAAAACATCATCATCTTTATTTTCTTTGTAGCACTTTTTAAATGATCTCATTTATTTATTATTAGTCTGTCCCCCTTTCTAAACATTGCCCGGTGCATTAGTAGTACATAATATACTAAAGGATTAAATTTCTGTGTTGTCTGTGGATCCTCATGAATCTTAATCAAGTCTTTCAGAAAAGCCCTTATGTCCTCTGCTAACTGTTTTGGCACAAATCTGTTAAACAGGACTTATCTATGAATGGCCCTTGCTGAGCTAGACTAGGTAGGTTCTCACTATCTCAATCTCTTCCTGTTCCAGCTCATTTCTTCTGATGGAGGGAAGTACATAACTTATTCCAGAAAGACTATGGAGTAAGCAGGATCAGACAGAATGGATATGGTTTCATGTCCCTGACAAGGTTCTCCTCCAAACATGTACAGAGGAAAGAAGAGGGTGGTGTTTCCAGAGGCTACGCAGAATCTATTCTCCCTAATCCTCACCCTATTTAGTTAGGTAGAACTGATCTCCTCATAGGGAAAGGGAAAATGGTGACCTTTACTTTGCAGCTCACCAGCCCTGCCTTGGATATGTTAATTCAGTGTAAAAAATCTTTAAGGAATGTGTCCATTTAGAAAATTAAGGGGTTGCACTTGCTCAGCAGTTTCCAAACTGTGTTCCTTGAGGTGCTTGCAGGGGTTGGCAAGAGAAACAGAGTGATTATTGTAGGTCGACTTTTCTCTGCTCTCCCCTCTCTTGCTTCCTCTTCAAAGCATCTCTATTTTTAAAAAAGTCCATTTTAGGGGGCTTCTTGTATTTTTTCATTTGAAAGGAATTTGATACTTTTAAACAAGTTTCAAAAAATTGAACTAGGTATTTTCTGAAGCCATTTGGGCTTTTAATGTTTGGAGACTAGAAGCCTGTTATGTTCAAGGTACTGTGCTGGGCACAGGGCACAGTGGGGCACCTGAAAGCAAAGAAGACCTCACCCCTCATCTCCTGATTTAGCAGAAGAAAGACTCTTGCATGAATAATAGCAGGGAATGAACAAAGGTGAGGGAAGGAGGGAGGAGAGGAGAGTACTAAGTGTGGGCTGTCTATGAAAGTAACCATCATATGTAAGCCTTGCTGTGAAATGCTCTTTCCAACTCCATCCCGGCAGCATGGTTGATGATGGGGAACCTTCTCCAGGTCTTGGCAAAGGGTCTTTGTTACTTCTAAAATGACTTTGGTACCCCAGTTCCCCAGTACTCAGCTTCTGATTTCTTATTCATCAGCTTCTGATTTCTTATTCATCCATGAGATTTTTTTTTTGTATGATATATTCTATGCCCTTAGCAACTTTATTTCATATTAAAAATGTTGGTGACAACATAACTTGGCAATCTCAATTAGAAGTCAAACACTTTTATAAAGACATAAATTCACTCTAATGTCAAGAGCTTCAGAGATAAGAAATATTGACAGCTAAGGAATATCAGATTCATAGATTTCAGTGTCCCTGGCTACCCTACTACCTTTGATGACCTGGATATGAAAGTGTTACTGTGTCTCATTTCAACAGAGTTGTCTGATTCTTCAAGGTTCCAATGTGCCTCTGCCACCATCTTTGGATTTTGGGTTATTATTTTCTTCTCTTGACTTTAGTTTCTTCTGTGCACAAGAGGTTAGATCTTATTATCTTTATTGTATTTTAATATTTCTCTTCTTTTTGGTCATGCATTTCTTTACTGAAATTTCTAATTTTTTAATATATGCAATATATTCATATGCCTTAAAATCCAAATGCTACAGATATATACAGTAAAGCTTCTCACTTCCACTCCCATCTTCCATTTGCTCACTTTCTGCACCTAAAAACTTATCTTTTCTGTAGATAGAATGTACCTTTATCCCTTTGAACATCTGGTTTGCATTCCATTTTATTGATACAGTTTATTTAACTAGTCTCATAATGTTAGCTATATGAGTTGCTTCTTATCTTTTACTATTGTAACTATGTTGTAGTAAGTTACATTGTGCATGTGTCATTTCTAATGTATACAAATGTATCTGAGAATAAATTCCTAGAAGTGGGATTGTTAGGTCCAAGCATGTATAACCCTTGTAAATTTGTAATTTTGATAACAATTGTCAAATTGCCCTCCATTGGCATTGCACTACTTGACCCTTTCACTAGGATTATATGAAAGTTCCTATTTCCCCATAGCCTCGCCATCAGAAGGCACTGTCAAACACTTGGATTTATGCCAATCTAGTAAGTTAGATATGGTATCACAATGTAATTTTGATTTGCATTTCTCTTTTTATGATTTAGGTTAATCATCTTTTAAATGTCCAAGAACTATTTATATTTTAAGGTTCTGTTCTTGATCTTCACATTTCTCATAGGCTTATGGTAAAACAACTCTTCCTGGTTTATCTATCCACAGCTTCATCCACCCATGTCCCCAAACTGTGGATGCTCAGTGTTTTCTCCAGCCTTCTAATTGATTTTATATTTGGAAACACTATTCTTCATCTTCCCCTATTCATCTCACTTTAATTCAACATTATGCATTTCTTTGGTCTTTGTATGAAATTGCTTTCCAGTAGTAATTCTCCTAGCCAAAGAACTTGCTGACACATTCACCAGGATTCTCTTATCACTACATAGTTACTTATGGTCTTATTAACCATAAAAAACAAAACAAAACAAAGCGAAAACAAAACAAAACAAAACAAAAAACAAGCAAGAACAAACAACTAAGACTTTCCCTCTTTTTGTTCAAATCCAAGAAGATTGGAAATTCTTTCATTGAAGAGAGTGATCAGTATCATCAATTTGAGGAATTTTCCTATGGTTTTTGGGCTGATGACTGTTTGCACATAGATACTGTGTAAAGGCATTTTTTTTTTGCACCTGGATACAAATTCACAGTGAGGATGTAGAGAGACTTGGCAAAGAGGATTGATACATAAGAGTCCTTAGCAAAAAAGAATGCAAGCAGAAAGAGATTGTGGGGTGTGGTGCATCTGTCCCCCAAATCCTAATGTAGAGCCCTCTCTTAACTTTGTTGTCTTTAAAATGTCTGGCTTATGTGATATTGACATGACACAATATTTATATCCTCTGGCTAAGGGCTTCCAAAGATTAAGCATAGCACCTTAGCTTTCCTACATAGTAAGCACACAGTCATATTATTTAGATAATTAAAGCACAATGCAGATAATTTTGACAGGATAGATGTGACCCAGGGCTGGCTTGATGGGCATGTGAACTGATGTAATATTTCTGCTTTGTTGGTGTTCTGCTGTCATTATGATGAAATTCTTGAACAAGGGGGCTAGTCCCTCATTTTCATTCAGACTAAGCCCCACAAATTAAAAAGCTGGCCTTTCCTCATGTGACTTGAGGTTAGATTGCCTGGAGAATCAAGTCTGTTTTAGACCAGAGTCCAGTGTATTAGTATTACTCGTGAAGCATCTGTGAATATATTTCCTTCCACTAAGGTGACTGACACTTCTGTTTGTAATTTTGATTGGAAGTGACAACAGAAAAGGATTTATATTTATTTTAATCTTTTATATCTTACTTTAGAAAGCAGACAAGATACAGCCACGAAGAGCAAATGGATGAGTGCAATATTTTCCTTATGCTTCTGTGCTCCAGACAACACCATTAAGATCTGTTTCAAAACTGTATTAAGCATAGCCATTTCTTTCCCACATAGACATGCTAGGTCTCATTCCTACATATAAATTTAAGTATAAAATCTTAATTCAAGTTGCTTGCAAAGAAGATACCAAAAAGGCTTGAAAATTCAAATTTTCCTCTTGAGCCTAGAGTTTTAATCATCATTTGGTAAGTGGTTACAAAACAGTCCCAATAGTAAGATAACCTTCCAAATTAAGATACTCAATAGTTTAACCTGAAAGTATTCTAAATAATAAGTTCATTTCCCTTCTTTGAATCTACAAATTTAAGAAAAGTGAATAATCTGCATTCAACAGGTAAAACTCAAAGGAGACATGTGTTGTCCTGGGTTGGGATGAAAAAACAAACCCTTTAGAAGCAAAAGCACAGTTGGGCTAACTTCAGTGTTAGGGATGCTATTACACAAGCAGCTCACTGTGTCAAATTTGGAAGTGTGAGAACCTGTTTACTAAAGAGAACTCTCATCTCTCTAAGAGAACTCTCATCTCTCTTGGAGCCCTAGAGAAGCGGGAGGAACACATGCAAAGTCATTTTTGTTTCTACCTACCAGGACCTCTTGTTTTGGGTACATCCATTGTGCTACTGCATATGATAGATGACAGTAATTTATAATACACTGCTTTATTCTGCATGCTTTTTTGCTCCATAAGATTAAAAACCATAACCCCTTTAAACCAGAGAGAGAGTTCAGTAGTTCAATCCTGTAATCAGTGCTTTTAGCTCTGATGTAATATTTCTTTTGAAAACTCATCAAGTAAATATTGCTGGAAATCCTAGAGAGCTCCCTTTATACCAGTGAACTGAAAGCGTAGGCCACTTGTCTTCATCTACAAAGGCAACATGGAAAGTATGGTTGAGGTATTGTCTTTAGAAGCTGATCTCTTTTATCCATCTAAATAATTTTGAATTTAATCCATTTTTCAATTTGATTAACTTACCTTCTTAAACTTTAATACATTTCAATTGGCAAAGTTTTTGTTGTCTTTGGTTATCTCAACAAAAGGTACTGCTTTTCTTTTTTTTTTTTAAAGATTTTATTTATTTATTTGAGAGAGAGAATGAGAGAGAGAGAGCATGAGGGGGGGAGGGTCAGAGGGAGAAGCAGACCCCCTGCTGAGCAGGGAGCCCGATGCGGGACTCGATCCTGGGACTCCAGGATCATGACCTGAGCCGAAGGCAGTTGCCCAACCAACTGAGCCACCCAGGCGCCCAAGGTACTGCTTTTCAATTTACTGTAATTTTTAGGCACATCTAAATAAGCAGTTGAGTGAATTTGTTCACACAATCTGATTCTACCATGCTCTGTTTATAATAATAATAAATTAATTGCTTTATCCTTGAAGCTGGTTCAGTCCAACAGGAGCAGTTAATTTAATTTGAAGTGCCCTGAGTCTTTTCATTATTGAGAATCTGTTCTTGAATAAGATTACATTTGCTAGGTTATTTCAATGAGGCTACTCTTGGGGAGAACTCGACCAAATAATCACTGTCTTCCATCAGTCTGAGTTAAAGTTGGAATAGCAGGTAGAGGATGTTGGGGTGGTGGGAAGCCCTGTAAGTATTATGAATTTAACAAGTTATTCAAAATCTAATGCATACTGTTTGTGGAATTTTGGAGGTTTCCTGTGCATGTTAAGTCCTTTACGTACATGTCTTCATCTAACTGCCCAAACCCCTCATGTAGTATTATTATCAGAGAGGTGAGAACTTGCCTGAGCTCATAGAATATAACAGTGTTGAAGTTGTGCCTCCAATGGAGGTCTGACTCCAAAAATCTAGGCTTTTAGCCACTTGTCACTTAAAATTTCTAATATGAAAACCAAATAATTGTTGTTAGTCCTATTAGGGTGCAGTTACTCCCTTCTGGCCTTTTGGTAAATAAATAACAACTTTGTATCATAGGCCACATAGGTTCCATGTAGTGCTATCTTCAGTGTTTTTTTTTTATCCCTTGGTTTGCTCTTCTTTGTCTTTTCTAAAAGACAGACACTCTGCACATTTACATTATTGCTTTCAGGGGGAGAAGTATACTTCTTGGTAATGTCAGTTTTCACTTATTACAAAGCCCAAAATATGACCACCACTAATTGTACCAGAAGATCATTTCCATTGGTAGATATAGTAAGTTTAGGGGCAGTTATGCTATTCATATCATCATCATATGCAGGCTTTATTCTAAGTGATTTATAAATGTTGCATTCGATCCTCACAAAGCCTGTACAAAATAGATATACTAACATTCCTGTTTCATAGTGGGTGAAGCTGAGATTCAGAGGTAAGGAAATTTGTCCAAGTTAATGGAGAAAACTCATGTCCTAGAGTTGGACATCCTGGACTTACACGTAACTCTGTATCCTACTAACTTCTAACTCTATAGCATCAGTTACTTTGTCTACTGTCTCTAGGCTTATGTTTTGCATTATGAAAGTAATAAATTTTGATGAAAGATAATTTGAAAAATATATAAAAATTACTGGGGACAGAAAAATAGCTACCTAGGTCCCACTAACAAACACAATCCTACTAACCTACTAAAGTCCTACTAACCAGTCACAATCACTGTGATATGTGGGTAGCTTTATTTATATATTTAGATCAGAATTGTTTTCCTTTTTCCTTAAAAATAAAGTTGTAATCGCACCATTTGTAGAATGTTTAAAGGTAGACTTTATTTTCTAGAACTGTTTTAGATTTACAGAAAAAATTTTGGAAAATAGCAGAGAGTTCCCATATACCCCACACTCAGTTTCCCCTACTACTGACATCTTACATTAGTATAATGTATTTGTTATAATTAGTAGGCCAATATTAATATATCATTATAATGCCCATAGTTTATTCATACTTCCTTATTTATTCTTTTCTTTTTTTTTTAAAGGTTTATTTATTTGAGAGAGAGAGAGAGGCATGTGAGCAGGGGGAGGGCAGAGGGAGAGAGAATCTCAAGCAGACTCCATGCTGAACATGGAGCCAGACGTGGGGTTTGATTGTGAGGTCAAACCCTGAGATCATGACCTGAGCCAAAACCAAGAGTCAGAGGCTTAACTGACTGAGCCACCCAGGCACTCTCCTTATTTTTTCTAATGTCCTTTTTCTGTCCAGGATCCCATCTAGGGCACCACATTCCATTTAGTTGTTATGTTTCCTTAGTTTCCTCTTGGCTGCAAGAGTTTCTCAAACTTACTTTGTTTTTGATGATCTTGGCAGTTGTGAGGAGTACTAGTTAGGCATTTTGAAGAATTTACCTGGCTTTTTTTTTTTTTTCCCCCATGAGTAGACTGGTATTATAGGTTTTTGGGAAGCAGACCACAGAGGTAAAGTGCCATTTTCATCACATCATATCCAGGGTACCCTATCAATGTGCTGCTGACCTTGATCACCTGGGTGAGATAGTGTTTGCCAGGTTTCTTTCCTTTAAAGTTAGTCTTGTCCGCTCTTTCCATATCATATTTTTGAGAAGGAAGTCACTTTTGTACAGCCCATACTTAAGGATTGGAAACATATATATAAATAATTTTATTTATTTTTAAACATTATTATTACTTTCCATGTTGTATACTTTGCATAAGCATTTTTTTTTAATGCCTGCACACCATCCTGTGGCTTACTAAACTGCTTCTTTGCAGCTGGATATTTAGGTTGTTCCTTTTGTTTCTTTTAGAAAAGAATTTTTTTTTTTAAGATTTTATTTATTTATTTGAGAGAGAGAGAATGAGAGACAGAGAGCACGAGAAGGAAGAGGATCAGAGGGAGAAGCAGACTGCCCGCCGAGTAGGGAGCCCAATGTGGGACTTGATCCTGGGACTCCAGGACCATGACCTGAGCTGAAGGCAGTCACTTAACCAACTGAGCCACCCAGGCGCCCTTTTAGAAAAGAATCTTACAAGTAGGATTACAAGTGAAAGATAAACATATTGAAATTCTTGGTGCATACAGTTCCACCAAGGAGCTGAACCAGTTTATACTTCCTTTAGCACTATATGAAAATGGGTCTTTTGCTTGCCCCCTGCCCATTGCTTATTATTTACCTTTTTGGTTAAGTTTTTGGCAAAACGGAATTTTACTGTTATTTTAATTTGTATTGATATTATGATTACTAAGGTAGACAATTTCCCCATGTATTTGACGAGAGTTTCATCTTATTCACATGAATGACTAGGATAATGATCTCTACAATATGTGAAAGAACTTTTTAAGCTCTGAAGTCCCACACAGAGACCAACCATCAGCCATTATAAGAAAGCTTCCAAAGCCCCTTTCAGGCCTTGAGGTTTTGAGTTGTCACCAAGAGTTTGCCAAATCTAAATGCTGATAATAATTTTAAGGTAGGAGAGTTCCAATTAGGGCTGGGTATCACCCCAACATTTTTTGATTTGGGGAAGGATGTGGTAGGCTGAGGTTATTAAATAGATGACAATTATTAAGTATGTCTAGTAGATTGTGAAACTGATAGTTCATATAAAAATATACTTAGGATATATGTAAAACAGTCTATGTGATCAACAAAAACTAAAGTGTGGGGCTTTCAGAGCCTAGGTCCTTCCTGTTTTACTCATGGGACATATTTGGGCACCACCTGTTTCACTAATGCCACCCCAGTCTTTGAGGAGATAAAGGGCAAAGTGGCATGAGTAGGTTTTCTCAAGAAAATTAATCAGAGAAAATGGGAAGTACATTCCTCTGGGGTCTGTATGCTGTAAGTGGGTGCGCTCTACTAGAGGTGTTCAGTATAATTAATGTAAACATTTTAAAGTGTAGTGTGTTTTGTCACACTGTTGATCTTATTGATACACAAACATTGGCATCAAAAAGATCAGAAGGATAAATTAATTAAACTTAGGCTGATATAGTTGCTGTGTGGAGAGAGGCCACAGAAATAGTGGCTGATCCTCTTTAGGATGCAGCAATCGTCTCAACTCAGGCTCTCAAGCAACCATAGACTGGGTGGCTTAAATAATGCAAGTCTATTTCTCACAGTTCTGGAGGCTGTAAGTCTAAGATCAGGGAGCTGGCAAGTGTCATTATGAGGCCTCTTTTAGCTTGTAGGTCCTCGTGTGCTCATATGATCTCTTCTGTGTGTGTGTGTGTGTGTGTGTGTGTGTGTGTGTGTATAGAGGGAGAGAAGAAGCTTTCTGATGTCTTTTGTTATAAGGGCATTAATCCCACCACAAGGGCCCCCACCGTCATGACCTTATTTTTTTTTATTTTTTTATTTTTTTTTTAAAGATTTTATTTATTTATTTGAGAGAGAGAATGAGACAGAGAGAGAGAGCATGAGATGGAGGATCAGAGGGAGAAGCAGACTCCCTGCCGAGCAGGGAGCCCGATGCGGGACTCGATTCCGGGACTCCAGGATCATGACCTGAGCCGAAGGCAGTCGCTTAACCAACTGAGCCACCCAGGTGCCCCGTCATGACCTTATTTAACCCTAATTATGTCCCAAATGTCCCATCTCTAAATACCATCACACTGGGAGTTAGGGCTTCAATATATGAACTTTGAGGGGACAACATTCAGCCTATGACATCATCTGAAAGTTAATGTGGTGTACTTATGGATGTGGGTACACACCACACAAATACACATATTGTGTACACAAAAGGAAAAATATACCATAGATCATGGGCAGTATATTAGTTACTTTGGTTATTTCCCCTTTAGGCTAATATATCAGGTTTTTTGTTTTGTTGTTTGTTTGATTAAGTGCATTTATTAGTGCATATGAATGTTAGTAATTGACTAAATAGTGATTTATTTTCTCCTGTGACAAGAAACCCAGAGGTAGATGGTTGCTGGGTTGTTCAACAGCTTGAGGCTGTTAGGGCCAAGGCCTTAATAATTCTCTTGTCTTTCTTTCATGGTTGCAAGGTGATAGTTGTAGCTACTTTTCCAGCTCTCACACCCACATTCCAGGCAGGAGAAAGGAAAAATGGAAATAAGCACAAAGGTGTATGTTAGCTGAATCTTTTAAGGACTTTTCTGGGAGCCCCAGTGCATGACTTTGGCTTACATTTTATTGACCAGAGCTATGGCTACCATCATCTGAAGGGAAAACTGGGTAATATAAGTTTCATTTGGGGACTTAATATGCCCTCTAACATGTGGGTTCTGTTAATAAGCAAGAAAAGAAACACAGATATTGGGTTGGAAGCTAACAGTATGTTCTATAACGACATCCCAAGAGCTAAAAAAAAAAATGAAGAATTAACAGACCCTCCATCAATGGGTAGATAGTCCTCTCACAAAGCAAAATGGAAGCTTAGGAAATTCCTACCTCAAAGGGATGTTGAAGTAGTCTATCTCAAAAGGAAACTTACTTAAGGGATTGGGGAAGAGAGTACACTTTAGACACTGGAGTCTTCATTCAGAAGACAGCCACTAGTTCAGTTCTGTTGCAACCTGAGGACATGTTGGAGTAGCTGGCAGATGTACTGCCTCAAGACTACCTTTTGGCTCTCGTGGTGATTCCTGCTTCTGACTTCCTGTGGTCGAAGCACACTGTTTTCTTTCATTCAGAGACATCTTGTTCTTGTCTGAGTCACTGCACCGTGACTCATCTTGCTTTGGCTCCTTGTTGGAGTTTCATGAGGTTATCCAAAGAGTTGCAGGGATGTGAGAAACACCAAACTGCTGAAGACTAAGAGTAGGGAGTTGAGAGATATGGACCATTTGTACTTCTTTCATGGTCATACTAACTAAGCAAGTCAGGTTTTTTTTTTTTTTTTTTTTGTAAATCGATGAATTGCTGCTCCACTTTCTGCTATAAGAAAGGCGGAAAGGAAATCATCTTCTTTAAAAAGCTAGGGTTCTTGATCACCGTGGTTGTGATGTATGACATGAGTTGTGTGGAGGGTGGAAAGAAGACAGCAATATGCAGATGGACATTATAGTAATGCAGGGGAAGGTTGTGAGAGAAAATAGTGATTCTTATAAGAAACACAGCTGGAACTGAAGGTACAGGTTGTGGCTATGAAATGGATGCACAAGAGGTCGAAGAAAAGTCAGAGGGATAAGTCAAAGTCGATTCAGGCTTCAGGACTCTGAGTCTAAGAGAATGGAGCTGTCACAGGGGACAAAGAGACTCAGGGTAGGATCTGTTTGGTGGTAATAGTGGGGATGATGTGTTCTGTCTGTGTTCCCTCACACATTTTGTGGAGGAGGTGGAGGATGGAAGTCTGACTGAATAGACTGACTGAGACAAGGTCTAATTTGGTTATTAAAGTGCTTAGTTGCAATTCTTCCCAATCACTTCGTGACAATATTTGATTTGAATTTTGCATTCCAATCCATTGGGCAATGTGCCTAAAACTCATTCTACATTAAAACACAGAGACGAACCATGAGAGATGATGGACTCTGAAAAACAAACTGAGGGTTCTAGAGGGGAGGAGGGTGGGAGGATGGGTTAGCCTGGTGATAGGTATTAAAGAGGGCACGTTCTGCATGGAGCACTGGGTGTTATGCACAAACAATGAATCATGGAGTACTACATCAAAAACTGATGATGTAATGTATGGTGATTAACATAACAATAATAAAAAAAAAACAGTGAGAATTTGTATTTCCTCAATACCCCTCTCTTCCCATCTCTCCCATATCCTTGAGCCTGAATTATCACATACTCCAGAATGAGGCAAATTAAGCTTAATGTTTTAAATACATTTTTCTTTATTGTCTATTTCAGGTTTAAAGACACATCTTTTATTTATTTATTTATTTATTCATTCATTCATTCATTCATTCATTCATTCATGAGAGAGAGAGAGAGTCCATGGGATGGGAGAAGGAACAGAGGGGAAGGGAGAAGGATAGGCAGATTCCTCACTGAGCACAAAGGCTGATAGGGAGCTCGATCTCAGGACCCTGAGATAATGACCTGAGCCAAAACCAGAAATCAGAGGTTTAACCTACTGAGCCACCCAGGTGCCCCTAAAGGGAAATCTTTTGTGTGTTTGCCAAATTGCCACCCAGCAATTTTCTTTACCAATCCAAAAGTTTCCAACTGGCTCTGATCACTATGGATAAATTGCTTGCATGGCAACCTACATACATTATTCTGATGGTGATTCTTTAATATATTCACTTTGCAGAGTGATTTCTATTAACAATTGTGGAGCCATTCCTAAGTGATATAGGATATTTAAGATACACTACATCAAAAACTAATGATGTAATGTACAGTGATTAACATAACATAATAAAAAAAATCAATGGCAAAAAAAAAAGATGTTTGACTCCTTTGATAAGCACCCATACTTTGCTCTCTTATGGTTCTATATTTAAGTCGGTCCAAGGAGTTTCAGAGAATGTGACGAGGCAGGGAAGCAGAATTGAAGTTTATTTCTTTACTTTTTTACTCGTGTCTCATCTTCTGATAGTCCTTTGTACATGGGCCATGAAGTGGGGCAGGAGCTATATGCTTGGCTCCATCACAGTTGTGCACTTAGACCATACAGAGGCTAATATTAATATCAATTTTCCCTGTCCCATCAGGAATGTCCCATCATTCCTGCCAGATTAAAACACATCAGAACAGGAGTCTCTCTCTCTCTGAGGACCTTTAACCTCCCTATCTATAGTTCAGCTAGCAAATGTTTATATCTTGCTCAGTGAGCAATATACATGTTTTTCAGCTCTATCTTGGTTCTCTTTTATGTTCCCATCCCTGTTTATTTAAATCTATTTTAAATAATATTTTAGAGATCACATATACCCCTATAAGCTTCCTTAAATGATTTTTGGAACAGGAAGTACCTGTATATGTATCAGTGAATCCCAGTAGAAGTGCTAGAAGCTCTCTCAAGTTTGATTGTGGAAGTGTATTCAATGTTAGTGATAGAAATCTTTTCTGTTGTTGGTGAAGAGATTATTCCTTTCACATATTTTCTTAGATATCACCAGTCAGTGGGTACACATATTAGTCAGAAAACAACAAGAAACAAACCTAACATTTGTTGAGTAACTTTTATGTGCTGGGAACTCCTCCAAGCTCTTTTCTTATTTAATCTTCACAACTCTGTACGTGCTGCTATAATCCTTATATCACAGAGGTGAAAATTGAGACCCAGGCTTGTTAGTGGATTGTTCATACAAGGTCACACAGCCAGTTAGGGGGGAACCTGAGTTTGAGCCCAGGATGTTTGATTTTTGAGCCCACATGACTAAAGGGAAAATGATACTGTCCATTATAACAGAAATAACACCAATTACATTGGCCCTGACCCCTTTGTTCTCACAGAACCTTAGATCCTTATAACCTGTTCCAGAATTTTTTTTTTTACTAATAAGGATTGTGTCACATGTGCTCACAAACCACTTCACTTTTAAAGGGCACACTGCTGGCTACTTTCATGTCCTCCAGCACTGATGGATCTTGGAATCCTTGGGAAGCCACTGCTGTGGGGTGGGGCAGGCTGTGACAAAGGGGAGAAAAGCCTTTTGCCCACAGTGCTGCACTGTGGCCTCAAAGCTGTGTTCAAGTCTTACTGGGTTTTAAGCCCCTTTTCATATTTTTACTTCCAGTTTCCCTCCTTTAAGACTCAAACAGGTATCTAACAGGAGACATATCAGAGTAACAGCCACCATTTTGTGCTCACACTCCCCCATCCATTCTTTCATAAAGCTTTCTTTGTGATTAGTCAAGCTCATTATGCATGACTCTTTTTTTTTTTTTAAAGATTTTATTTATTTATTTGACAGAGAGAGAGACGAGAGGGAACACAAGCAGGGGGAGTGGGAGAGGGAGAAGCAGGCTTCCCGTGGAACAGGGAGCCCGATGCGGGGCTCGATCCCAGGACCCCGGGACCATGACCTGAGCCGAAGGCAGACGCTTAATGACTGAGCCGCCCAGGCACCCCTGCATGACTCTTTTTTAACATGAGTTCTTTCCTTAGAGGATTCTCAGGCTCATGAGAAATGGGCTTCTATTGGCCCATCTCTCAGTTTCCTAAACATAGTGGGACATGTCTGAATCCCACAAGAGGCCCATCTTGGAACATTCCATGAGCCACCACTGGTTCTCACAAATCACAGCCTTCCTTCTGTCTTAGACTCCCACAACTGCCATGTTCTTCATCTAGCCCAGAAGGGTGGGCTAGAATCAGGCTGCTTTTCTGACTTGACCTACTCAAGCCAGGGTCTAGAGGCTAAGACCCATCTCTCTCTGGGTTTTCTCTGACAGGGAGATTAAGATCAATCTACTTTGCTCCCCACCCTAACCTGGTAGTAAAGACTTAAGTACATGTGGCTCACTGAGACTTGAGGATTCATCTTGGGGAAGGCAGGGTTTCCTTCATTCCCAAATCTTTCACTTGTCCAAAGAGCATTCTTAGATTTCTCAACCACATTCTCATCTGTCCATTCTACGAAGGCATGAGTGATGGTTTTGCTGAGATTCAGGCAATTTTCATTTTAAAAATAAAATCCAAGATGGTCACTCTCTCTTTACCTCCATGTACTGAGTAGCCTCACCAGGGGTGAGAATCTGCTGATTCTTCCTGCCTCCCTGGAAGCTGAGCATCCTCACAACAATTTTACTGTGAACACCCTTCACAATCCTTTGATCTAAGTGTGTCTCATCTACTTAAAATTTTGCTGCCTCCTTGCTTCTTTTTTCCTTTGACTATTTTATCCTTAGCAGAACTGAAAGTATTTTCTCCCTGCCTTTTGTTTTGTATTTGAAAAGGTAACTTCCTGCTTTGTTTCCCAACAACCATATGAATTAAGTGGCATCTTTGGTCCTCAGTGCTCTCAAGTACCAAAGTCATGACACACTTTTTTATCCTCCTCTTTTTGCTCACTTTCCATTAAACTCCATCACACTTCACCCTACACTAGATGCCTGGTACAATGTAGACTGCTATCTGTCCATAGCATTCCTGGTTATTGGCCAATCAGGGAATTCTTCGGGGGCAACTGGGACGGTTTTGGTACTTTTCAGTTAACCCAGCCATGCCTGCCAAGAATCTCACACCAGTTTGAAGAAGCATACACTATTTTACAAACTCAGTGCCCATAGAGGAGGGCTTAAAGAACTTGCTTTTCACACTCTTTGGGAAGGAACTTGCAGTATTTTGCAATCATTGGCAGGCCATTAAAAACTACACAGATCATCCTGTGGATATATCTGGATACACCCATCCCTGTGGGTTCCAATGGCTCCTGTAGGGTAGTTTCCATAACTTCTTCTTACTTCCCTGGTGATAACACAGCCCCACATGCATCTCTTGGCATTGCTTGGCAAGTAATTTGGCAGGTTGTTGAGGAGGAACTGACAAGCTATAATATTAAGAATAATAATAAAATAGAATAATAATGGCTATATTTCAAAAGCATCTGCCATGTGCCATTCTATCAGAGACTCTCTGTACATTATCTCATTTTATCATCCTATAACAAGAGGTATTTTCCACATTTTACATATGACAAATCTCAGATTAAGTAACATGTTCATGGTTACCCAACTTCCAAACACCTCAACAGGTGTGGCTCTAAAGCTTGTGCAATTTCCACTATGTTCACCTCTACTCATTGGAACTTGGTTAATGGAGATGTGCAGACAAACCACCTAGCAAGCCCAGGAATTAACAGTGGTATTCCATTAAAGTGCTCCCAAATCATAACCTGAAATTTAGTTAGGTGATGCTGCTGGGAAATAGCCGTTTGTCTCAAAAACCCAGCTTGAGTCTTCCACCAATTAGATGGGCCTTCTGAAAACTGGAAACAATAGGCTGATAAAATGAAATCTACTGGACTGGGGACAATTTTTAAGGGGCTACCTTGATACCTCTTGTCAGCAGCTATTTGGTCTTTCTTTCTTTTTCCTCCTCCTTCCTGAGTTTTCCTAATGAATATAAACTTAATGAAGGAAAAGAACTTTGTTCACCACTGCATAGCTAGACAAGGCAGTTCCCATAGAAGATCTTAATAAATATTTGTTGAATGATGAAGAATTCTGTGAAAAAAATCTTTGCCAGCCCTCTTAGAGCCAGCTACTCCTGACATTGCATCTGCCAGTTTCCTAGAGATTCAGGTAATCTATTGTTTATGTTTGTTGATTGGCCTGATCTTAACCATTGCTGTGCAATAGGCAAATCCTGCCTTTTCTAGACAGTTGGTGAGACCCCTAAAAAGGCAAAGAGACAAAGACACCTGCAGGGCTTGGGCTGGAGGGTGACAGGGTTGGCCTCCTGTTTTCATCTCTATGACTTGAACTCTTCCTGATTCCTCTGTAAAGAGGGGTATTCATCATGTCTTGAAAGATCATTCTCTATGAGAAGTACTGTGTCCTTGCAGTTAATCCCAAATTTGCTGAGGATTCTGATTCTTTTTTTCCTCATTCTGTAAGAACTAGACAAATCTTACTTCTAGCCTTACTTTTCCCAAATTGAAAGTTTCCCTTACTAAAAACCAAAACAAAACCAAAAAAAACAAAATCAAACCCATCAATAGTAAAATATAGATGCAATCATATTTCTGCACTGTGACAAGAAGTAAAAGTCCTATGGTAAAAGTTTTCTTATTGTCTGGCTCTAATCATTAGACAAGAATCCTGATTTCCACAGGATTTCCTGTGCATGAACTGCTTCTTTGGCATTGAGAGAAAACAGATGCATTCCCCCATAACTTAAATGAAATAAATATATAAACTTCAAATAGTCACAGGAAGGAGATGACAAATGCATTCTTTAGGTTTTATGTATTTACCTTCCTATAGAAACTTGTATATATGGTCACTAGGTTTTTGATGTGCCAAGTTCTCTTTCACTATCAAGTTGGCTTTTAAGAGAATTTTATAAAAGGACATACGCAATAGATATACTTACATCTCTTGGTATGAATGAATAGAGCCGTCTGGAAGAAGGGCTCCTGATGAGTTATCTCTGAGCCTTAGGCTGGGATACCCTCACCTACCAAGCCAGGCTCCTAGCCCTGGGGTTGTAGACTAGGTCCCAGTACTGGAACTGTTGGCTTTGCGGGTCAAGCAGTAAGTTTCCTTGGTTTCTTCCTGTAAGTGTAGTGCTGAAGATGGCTATTGAAAAGGCAACATGAGAAACAGTTTTCAGGAAGAATGAATGGATGGTGTTGGCACTACTTAGGGAAAGACTCACATAGCACATTACTTGGCCCATAGTAGAACAACAATTCATGTTTGTTGAATAAATAAGCAAAAGAATGAATACCTGAGTTTGGAAACTGAGACCATTGGAGCCATTGACAACACAAGCCTCTATATGGATGCTACTTTAAAAAAAAAATTATTTAAATTTTAGTTAGTTGACATAGAGTGCAGTATTGGTTTCAGGAGTAGAATTCAGTGATTCATTACTTACATGCAACACCCAGTGCTCATCACAAGTGCCCTCTTTAATACCCATTACCCATCTAGCCCATCCCCCTCCATCCATCTACTTTCAGTTTGTTCTCTATCATTAAGAGTCTCTTATGGTTTATTTCCCTCTTTCCTTTTTTTTTTTCTTTTCCCCTTTCCCATATATTTGTCTGTTTTGTTTCTTAAATTCCACATGTGAGTATTCATCTTTCTCTGATTGACTTATTTTGCTGAGCATAATACATTCTAGCTCCATCCATGTCATTGCCGATGGCAAGATTTCTTTCTTTTTGATGGCTGAGTAATGTTCCATTGTATGTATGTGTGTGTGTGTGTGTGTGTGTGTGTACACACATATATACCATATCTTCTTTATCCATTCATCAGTGGATGGACATTTGGGCTGTTTCCATAGTTTGGCTATTGTTGACTAATGCTGCTATAAATATTGGGGTGCATGTACCCGTTTAAATTAGTATTCTTGTATTCTTTGGGTGAATACCTAGTAGTGCAATTGCTGGATCATAGGGCAGTTCTGTTTTTAGTTTTTTGAGGGACCTCCATACTGTTCTTCAGAGTGGTTGTACCAGTTTGCATTCCCTCCAACAGAGCAAGGGGGTTCCCCTTTATCCGAGCATGCTAGCTTCTTGCTCTCAATTTTGTTATCATTTGGAAAGCATTTCTTTGGGTAACTTAATGGTTGGGGGTGCGGAGGGAAGAGCAATTACTTTGCTGACTGAATGAAGAGTTTTGAGGTAGTGTGTATGTACTTGTGATGGGCAGCATAACAACAGACACCTCAGGGATGCTGATTTTTCTAGCTTGTGAGTGAGTTTGTCTTCACGCTTGAATGAAGTGGGCTGACATGCAGAGTATATAGCAGTATGACTAGTTTCAGTTTATTGGTAATGTGAATGTAGGAATAGAAATGCTTTAGTTTTTATGATGTATCATGGCTTTCAAAATAGATTTAATTTTTACATATTTAACATTTCTTTTATTCACACACTCATTCCATCTTGCCTTTCTCTCTTTCATTGGTTTTGCTGTTCATATTGATACACAAAAGATATCAAGTTCTTCAACAATGGAAATAAGTTGTTTTTATCTTTCTCTGCACACACTGTGTGATCATGAATGTACTTCAAAAAGGGAAAATAAAGGGGAAATTAATCAAAATCTGTTTCCATGGTGCTCACAAAGCATGGAATTTCTGTGGAGAAAACAAACTTTAACTTAAATCCTCTTCCCTTGAGAGATATCAGTTAAGGTCAACCATACAATTCCCCGCTAGAAAGCAGACCTGGGTTACTGCTACCTGTTTAGGACATTTATGAAATCATATTGTCAAGATTTGCGTGGTACTGTTGGATGGCAGGTTTCTACAACTAGGAGTGAAACCCGTGCTGGTACTGGTATAGAAAGTTAGTCATGTTCACTGTCTATCAGAGATCTGTATTTTTCTGCTATGAGGCAGAGGAGCCTATGGTCTGCCAGCTCTTCAAAGGTATAGCAGAGCATATAGTTCTTGGCACAGAGTGAGCCAGTTTTTCTCTCACTTTTCCACTTAAGTATTCTAATAGCAGTGGAATTTGTATTTCTTGGGCACTGGTGAGGTCTGTGGGTAAATTTAGAAATACCTCATGGCACACATGACATTTTTTTGCTATTTTATCTTTGAAATTCATTTGTATTTTTTGTTCTAAAGAATGATGTACTTTTTTTAATCAAAAAAATTTGGATAAAATCAATGTCCTTGAAAGATGCACCAAGTTTACATCATGGCTTTGGGCACCTACTGGCCCACCATCATGTATTCCTGGAGGTACAAATACTTCAGGTCTAAAAATAACTAGAAAGTATTTGTCATTATCAGTTCAGGCTGCTTTACCAAGAATGCCACAGATTTGGTGGGTTAGATAACATCATTTACTTGTTATAGTTCTGGAGGCTAAGAAATCTGAGATCAGGGTGCCAGTGTGGTTGAGTTCTGGTGAGAGCCCTCTTCCTGGTTTTCTCAAGCGTGGATAGAGAACTCTGCTTTCTTCATCCCCTTTTAAGGGCATTAATACCATTCACAAGGGCTTCGTCCTCATGACCTAAGGACTTCTGAAAGACCCCATTTCTGAATACTATTATGTTGAGTATTTGGGCTTTAACATATGAATTTTGGGGTGACACAAATATTCAATCCATAGTAGTATTCAAGAAATACTTAATGAACTGACTACTGAATGAACAAATGATAGCAACTTCAGAGTTGGGAGGACATGTAGAATCTTCTTTGTCATTCAAAACTTCCTTCTGCCCTGTTCCTGATAGCTGTTCTCTCAGCCTCTACTTATTGTGACAGGCAGATCACTACCTCTCAGCAAAATATTTTTGGTTATTAATTTTTTAAATAGGATTTCTAAGGAGCAGTTTAAGGTCATAGCAAAATTAAACAGCCTTCCCCAAACACACACACAGTTTCCCCTACCATCAACAACACTCACCAGAGTGTGACACTTGTTAAAATAGATGAGCCAACCAATGTTGACACATTATTATCAAAGTCCATAGTTTAAATTAGAGTTTACTCTTGATGTTGTACATCCAACATTGGTGAGTTTGGACAGATGTATAACAGTGTGTATCTATCATTATAATATCAGCCAAAATAATTGTATTTCCCTTCCCTCCCTCCCCATTAACCCCTGGCAACCCTTGATCTTTTCACTGTCGCTATAGGTTCACTTTTTTTCAGAATG
The DNA here is from genome assembly GCF_011800145.1 of Mirounga leonina. NCBI lineage: Eukaryota > Metazoa > Chordata > Mammalia > Carnivora > Phocidae > Mirounga > Mirounga leonina. The sequence goes on from NW_023270431.1 coordinate 22,406,784, forward strand.
TCATATATTTGGAATCATACGGTATGTAACCTTTTCAGATTGGCTTCTTTCACTTAGGAATTTACATTTCAGTTTCCTCTATGTCTTTTCATGGCTTCATAGTTCATTTCTTTTTCTTTTTATTAACATATAATTTATTATTTGTTTCAGGGGTACAGGTCTGTGTGATTCATTAGTCTTACACAATTCACAGCACTCACCATAGCACATACTCTCCCCAATGTCCATCACCCAGTCACCCCATTCCTCCCACCTCCCTCAACTCCAACAACCCTCAGTTTGTTTCCTGAGATTAAGAGTCTCTTATGGTTTGTCTCCCTCTCTGGTTTCATCTTGTTTCATTTTTCCCTCCTTTCCCCTATGATCCTCTACCTTGTTTCTCAAATTCCACATATCAGTGAGATCATATGATAATTGTCTTTCTCTGATTGACTTCTTTTGCTTAGCATAATACCCTCTAGTTCCATCCACATCATTGCAAATGGCAGGATTTCATTTTTTTTTTGATGGCTGCATAATATTCCATTGTATGTATATACCACATCTTCTTTATCCATTCATCTGTTGATGGACATCTAGGCTCTTTCTGTAGTTTGGCTATTGTGGACATTGCTGTTATAAACATTGGGGTGCATGTGCCCCTTCGGATCACTACATTTGTATCTTTGAGGTAAATACCCAGTAGTGCAATTGCTGGGTCATAGGGTAGCTCTATTTTCAACTTTTTGAGGAACCTCCATACTGTTTTCCAGAGTGGCTGCACCAGCTTGCATTCCCACCAACAGTGTAGGAGGATCCCCCTTTCTCTGCATCCTCGCCAACATCTGTCAATTCCTGATTTGTTAATTTTAGCCATTTTGACTGGTGTTGGGTGGTATCTCATTGAGGTTTTCATTTGTATTTCCCTGATGCTGAGTGATGCTGAGCATTCTTTTCACGTCCATTGGCCATTTGTATGTCTTCTTCAGAGGAATGTCTGTTCATGTCTTCTGCCCATTTCTTGATTGGATTATTTGTTCTTTGGGTGTTGAGTTTGATACATTCTTTATATTTTGGATACTAGCCCTTTATCTGATATGTCATTTGCAAATATCTTCTCCCATTCTGTCGGTTGATTTTTGGTTTTGTTGACTGTTTCCTTTGCTGTGCAAAAGCTTTTTATCTTGATGAAGTCCCAGTAGTTCATTTTTGCCCTTGCTACCCTTGCCTTTGGTGATGTGTCTAGGAAGAAGTTGCTGTGGCTGAGGCTGAAGAGGTTGCTGCCTGTGTTCTCCTTTAGGATTTTGATGGACTCCTGTCTCACATTTAGGCCTTTCATCCATTTCGAGTCTATTTTTGTGTGTGGTGTAAGGAAATGGTCCAGTTTCATTCTTCTGCGTGTGGCTGTCCAGTTTCCCCAACACCATTTGTTGAAGAGACTTTTTTCCATTGGACATTCTTTCCTGCTTTGTCAAAGATGAGTTGACCATAGAGTTGAGGGTCCATTTCTGGGCTCTCTATTCTGTTCCATTGATCTATGTGTCTGTTTTTGTGCCAGTACCATACTGTCTTGATGATGACAGCTTTGTAATAGAGCTTGAAGTCCAGAATTGTGATGCAACCAGCTTTGGTTTTCTTTTTCAACATTCCTTTGGCTATTCGAGGTCTTTTCTGGTTCCATACAAATTTTAGGATTATTTGTTCCATTTCTTTGAAAAAAGTGGATGGTATTTTGATAGGGATTGCATTGAATGTATATATTGCTCTAGGTAGCATGGACATTTTCACAATATTTGTTCTTCCGATCCATGAGCATGGAACGTTTTTCCATTTCTTTTTGTCTTCCTCAATTTCTTTCATGAGTATTCTATAGTTTTCTGAGTACAGATTCTTTGCCTCTTTGGTTAGATTTATGCCTAGGTATCTTATGGTTTTGGGTGCAATTGTAAATGGGATCGACTCCTTAATTTCTCTTTCTTCTGTCTTGTTGCTGGTGTATAGACGTGCCACTGATTTCTGTGGATTGATTTTATATCCTGCCACTTTACTGAAGTCCTGTATGAGTTCTAGCAGTTTTGGGGTGGAGTCTTTTGGGTTTTCCACATAAAGTATCATATCATCTGCAAAGAGTGAGAGTTTGACTTCTTCTTTGCCAATTTGGATGCCTTTTATTTCTTTTTGTTGTCTGATTGCTGTGGTTGGGACTTCTAATACTATGTTGAATAGCAGTGGTGATAGTGGATATCCCTGCCGCGTTCCTGACCTTAGGGGGAAAGCTCTCAGTTTTTCCCCATTGAGAATGATATTCGCTGTGGGTTTTTCATAGATGGCTTTCATGATATTGAGGTATGTACCCTCTATGCCTATACTCTGAAGAGTTTTGATCAAGAAAGGATGCTGTACTTTGTCAAATGCTTTTTCTGCATCTATTGAGAGGATCATATGGTTCTTCTTTCTTTTATTAATGTATTATATCACATTGATTGATTTGCGGATGTTGAACCAACCTTGCAGCACAGGAATAAATCTCATTTGGTCGTGGTGAATAATCCTTTTAATGTACTGTTGGATCTTATTGGTCAGTATTTTGGTGAGAATTCTCCTTTTTGATGGAGTCTTTGTAATTCTCCTTTTTGATGGTGTCTTTGTTTGGTTTTGGAATCAAGGTAATGCTAGCCTCATAAAATGAGTTTGGAAGTTTTCCTTCCATTTCTACTTTTTGGAACAGTTTCAGAAGAATAGGTATTAATTTTTCTTTAAATGTTTGGTAGAATTCCCCTGGGAAGCCATCTGTCCCTGGGCTCTTGTTTGTTGGGAGATTTTTGATTACTGCTTTAATTTCTTTACTGGTTATGGGTCTGTTCAGGTTTTCTATTTCTTCCTGGTTCAGTTTTGGTAGTTTGTACATCTCTAGGAATGCATCCAATTCTTCCATTGTCTAATTTGCTGGCATATAGTTGCTCATAATAAATTCTTAATAATTGTTTGTATTTCTTTGGTGTTGGTTGTGATCACTCCTCTTTCATTCATGATTTTATTTATTTGGGTCGTTTCTCTTTTCTTTTTGGTAAGTCTGGCCAGGGGTTTATCAATCTTATTAATTCTTTCTAAGAACCAGCTCCTAGTTTCGTTGATCTGTTCTACTGTTCTTACGGTTCCTATTTCATTGATTTTTGATCTGATCTTTATTAGTTCTCTTCTCCTGCTGGGTTTAGGCTTTATTTGTTGTTCTTTCTCCAGCTCCTTTAGGTGTAGGGTTAGGTTGTGTATTTGAGACCTTTCTCGTTTCTTGAGAAAGGCTTGTATTGCTATATACTTTCCTCTTAGGACCACTTTTGCTGCATCCCAAATATTTTGAACAGTTGTGTTCTCATTTTCATTTGTTTTCATGAATTTTTTAAATTCTTCTTTAATTTCCTGGTTGACCCATTCATTCTTTAGCAGAATGCTGTTTAGCCTCCATGTATTTGAGTTCTTTCCAACTTTCCTCTTGTGATTGAGTTCTAGTTTCAAAGCATTGTGGTCCGAAAATATTCAGGGAGTACTCCCAATCTTTTGGTACTGGTTGAGATCTGATTTGTGACCTAGGATGTGATCTATTCTGGAGAATGTTCCATGGGCACTAGAGAAGAATGTAATCTTTGGGATGGAATGTTCTGAATGTATCTGTGAAGTCCATCTTGTCAAGTGTGTTATTTAAAGTCTTTATTTCCTTGTTGATCTTTTGCTTAGATGATCTGTCCATTTCAGTGAGGGGGGGTGTTAAAGTCCCCTACTATTATTGTATTATTGTCAATGTGTTTCTTTGATTTTGTTATTAATTAGCTTATATAATTGGTTGCTCCATGTTAGGGGCATAGATATTTACAATTGTTAGATCTTCTTGTTGGATAGACCCTTTAAGTAGGATATAGTGTCCTTCCTCATCTCTTATTACAGTCTTTGGTTTAAAATCTAATTTGTCTGATATAAGGATTGCCACCCCAGCTTTCTTTTGGTGTACATTAGCATGGTAAATTGTTTTCCACCCCCCTCACTTTAAATCTGGAGATATCTTTGGGTCTAAAATGAGTCTCTTGCAGACAACATATCTATGGGCCTTGTTTTTTTATACAATCTGATACCCTGTCTTTTGATTGGGCATTTAGCCCATTTATATTCAGGGTAACTATTGAAAGATAGGAATTTAGTGCCATTGTATTGCCTGTAAGGTGACTGTTACTGTATATTGTCTCTGTTCCTTTCTGGTCTGTGTTACTTTTAGGCTCTCTCTTTGCTTAGAGGACCCCTTTCAATATTTCTTGTAGACCTGGTTTGGTGTTCACAAATTCTTTCAGTTTTTGTTTGTCCTGGAAGCTTTTTATCTCTCCTTCTATTTTCAATGACGGCTTAGCTGGATACTATTCTTGGCTGCATATTTTTCTCATTTAGTGCCCTGAATATATCATGCCAGTCCCTTCTGGCCTGCCAGGTCTCTGTGGATAGGTCTGTTGCCAATCTAATGTTTCTACCATTGTAGTTTACAGACCTCTTGTCCTGAGCTGCTTTCAGGATTTTCTCTTTGTCTCTGAGACCTATGAGTTTTACTATTAGATGTTGGGGTGTTGACTTATTTTTATTGATTTTGAGGGTGGGGTTCTCTGTGCCTCCTAGATTTTGATGCCTGTTTCCTTCCCCAAATTAGGGACGTTCTCTGCTATAATTTGCTCCAATATACCTTGTGCCCCCCTCTCTCTTCTTCTTCTGGGATCCCAATTATTCTAATATTGTTTCATCTTATGGTTTTGTCTTTTCTCTCGATTTCTGCCCTCATGATCCAGTAGTTGTTTATCTCTCTTTTTCTCAGCTTCTTTATTCACCATCATTTGGTCTTCTATATCACTAATTCTTTCTTCTGCCTCATTTATCCTAGCAGTTAGAACCTCCATTTTTGATTGTACCTCATTAATAGCCTTTTTGATTTTGACTTGGTTAGATTTTAATTCTTTTATTTCTCCAGAAAAGGATTCTCTAGTATCTTCTATGCTTTTTTCAAGCCCAGCTAATAATCTTTATAATTGTCATTCTCAACTCTGTTTCTGACATCTTACTAATTTCTGTATTGATTACGTCCTGGCAGTTGGTACTGCCTCTTGTTCTTCTTTCTGAAGTGAGTTTTTCCATCTTGTCATTTTGTCCAGAGGAGAATAGATGAATGAGAACAAAATGCTAAAAGGGTAATGATGAACCCAGAAAAATATACACTGAAGAAATCAGAAGAGACCTGAAACCAGGTGGAAAAGAAAAAAGAAAGAATATGATCAGGCTGGTGAATAGAATAGAACCACATACTAAATTTTGGGTGTATTTAGGTCTGTTAGAAGAAAGTGCCTCCCAAAATTTTAAAGAAAGAAAACTTCTATATATACAAAAATAAGGGTAAATATGATGAAGGGATGGAATATGACTGTAAAAATGAAAATTAAAAAAGATTTTAAAAAAGGAATTGAGGGGCACCTGGGTGGCTCAGTCGTTAAGCATCTGCCTTTGGCTCAGGTCATGATCCCAGGATCCTGGGATCGAGCCGCACATCGGGCTCCCCGCTCAGCGGGAAGCCTGCTTCTCCCTCTCCCACTCCCCCCTGCTTGTGTTCCCTCTCTCACTGTCAATCTCTCTGTCAAATAAATAAATAAAATCTTAAAAAAAAAAAAAGGAATTGATAAGTTGGTTGAAAAAAGAAGAAAAATAAAAAAAAAAAAGGAGAGAATGTGATCATGCAGGAGACTAGAACAAAATCATACACTAGATTTAGGGTCTATTTTGGTCTATTAGAAGAAACTGTATCCCAAAATTTTAAAGAAACACACACACACACACACACACACACACGGTTAAATACAATGAGGGATAGAATGTGACTGTAAAAATGAAAATTAAAGATTTTAAAACAGGAATTAATAAGATGTTGGTTGAAAAATGAAAGAAGAAAAATTCAAAAAAGGGGACCTGGGTGGCTCAATCATTTAGCGTCTGCCTTTGGCTCAGGTCATGATCCCAGCATTCTGGGATCAAGCCCCACATCAGACTCCCTGCTCAGCCGGAAGCCTGCTTCTCCCTCCCTGACTCCCCCGGCTTGTGTTCCCTCTCACGCTGTCTCTTTCTGTCAAATAAATAAATAAAATCTTTAAAAAATAAAAGAAAAATAAAAAAAAAGAAATAGAAAAAGAAAAAAATGGAGAAATTTAAAAAATTAACTTTGAAAGACTAAAGAATTAGGGGGAAAAAAGCCATGGATTTTATGTGCAGTATTCCCCTAGTGCTGGAGTTCTGCCATTCTCATTGATCAGTAAACTTGGTCTTGGCTGGCTGTTCTTGCTGATCTTCTGGGGGAGGGGCCTGTTGCCATGGTTCCCAAATGTCTTTGCCAGAGGCAGAATTGCCCCACCCTTGCCAGGAACTGGGCTAAGTAATCTGCTCAGGTTTGCTCTCAGGAGCTTTTGTTCCCTGCAAGCTTTCCGTACAGCTGTGGAGGACAAGAGTGAAAATGGCAGCCTCCCAATCTCCACCCCAGAGGAGCCGAGAACTCAGGCCCCCACTCCTCAGTGAGCCCCCAGAGAAAAGCAATCAATCACTCCCGTCTCCCTGGTCTCTGGGTGCACTCCATGCTCACCCAGCCTGTGACCAAGCATTTCTATCTCTGGCACCCGACCTCGTGTGGAGTCTTCAAACCCAGCAGATCCCTGCGGTGCTCTACTGCACCGCTCCTCCAGTGGGAGGAAGGGGAGTCTCCCTGGATCTGCCATTTTTTGGGTCCCTGCTGGAAGAGCAGTGGCCCGACCATGCCGCGGATCATGGTTTATGGCAACCCTGAGGTGAGAGCCCACTCCTTGGCTCTGTCTCTGCAGCCAGCTTCCCCGCTCCGATACCTGGGGGCTCTGCTGCACTCAGTCACCTCCGGTCTTTCTGTTACCCCAAGGGTCCTGAGACCACACTGTCCCAGTGAGGGTTCCACCCCCCACTTTGCCCCTGGAGTGATGTCCCTCAGCAGAGCCGACTTCTAGAAGTTCTGATTTTGTGCTCAGCGGCTCTATCACTTGCCAGAAGTGGCCAATGGAAGCCCCCTCCCCCGCCGTCTATCTTCCTGAATATGGCCTCGGATTCACTTCTCTGCACGTCCTACCTTCCGGAAAGTGGTCACTTTTCTGTTCATAGAATTGGTGCTATTCTTTCCTTCGATCTCCTGTTGAGTTTGTAGGTGTTCAGAATGGTTTGATAACTATTTAGCTGAATTCCGGAGACCAGATGAAATTTAGGTCTCCTAGTCCTCCACCATCTTGCTCCTCCCCACTCAGCTCATTTCTTTTTAGCACTGAATAACATTCTATTGTCTGGATATACCATAGTTCATTTATCCATTCACCTATTGAAGGACATCTTGGTTGGTTCCAGGTTTTGGCAATGATGACTAAAGCTGCTCTAAACATTTGTGTGCAGGTTTTTGTGCATCTGATGTAGTTTTTACTTGCTCCTTTTCCTTCTGCTAAGTGGAAATCTGATCTCCTATAACTTCTCTGTATCAGATATGCTGTCTAATCCCTCTTTTATATATAAAGATACTTATCTGGGAATTTCTAAGGTTTTTCTATTTTAGGCCAACAAGCACCAGTTCTGCCAATTTTTCTCATGTTGTAGGTTTTTCAGTCCCTTCAGTTCCTGGTTACCCACTCTGGATAAATGCCACTGTATAAAACAAGGAGAGTGGTGAGCAGATATGGCTGATCATCCTCAGAGTACAGAGGGACCATCACTCTCCCTATTCTGGACAAGATATCCTGTTGATGTAATTTGTTTGTATTCACTCTTTTGGATATTGTGCCACTTAATTTATTTAAAAACTTTGTGTTTATTTTACCAAACATATTGTTAGGGCAGTTGTCTCCAAACTGTACTTTTCCAGAGGACTTTGAGGACTTAAAAGCTAGATGTTCTCTGTTTACTTATTAAGCTTCATCTTGTTAATTGTGGTTCACTTTTCTAACTTGTTGAGTGTGTTTTGTTCCTTTTGAATATTGGTTTTTTAATCAAATATATTATTCATTGCTCCTTTTTCAAAACGTTGTTTTTATGATAAAAAATCATCTATTTGTGACAGAATTTTTAGAAAGTACAGATGAGCTAAAAGAAGAAAGCAAAGGTATTCCTTAATTCATTATCAGAGGTAAATATTAACATATTAGTACATCTGTCTAGTCTTTTTTAGGCAAATATGTATACCCTGCATGTACACATATAGTACATATGCATTTATTACCAAACTCTACATGTGTGATCTATATGATCATACCATATAGTTTGTTTTATAGTTTTCTCTTTTCCTCTGATCATTCAACATTTATTTGATATATTTTTAAAAATACCCACAAAGTGCACAGTATTATAGGGGGTACTGGGAATACAGTTGAATCAAAGTAAATGTACTATGGTTTTAATCAGTCTTCTATTATTTGACATTTAGGTTTTTCCACATATTTTGCTATAATTAGCACACATGTAGCTAAATCTTGGCAAACATCCATGACTATTTCCTGAGGAAGTAGAACTGTGAGTCAAAGAGTAAGTAAAATTGTCAAAGGTTTTGCTATGTTTTAGCAAATTGTCTTCTAGAAAGTTATGAAATAATTTCAGTGTCATTTAGTTATTTGAAAGCTGGATAAATGTCCTTGCCCAGCAAATTGTTGATAAAAACATGGAGCAAGAGAGGACCAATGACAAGATTTTAGAGAAAACTAGTAAATCATTCTTCCCCAAATTATATGTTTGATAGCATTCTGTGGGAACAATGGTTTGCTCAATTGTATTATATCTTGTTCATATTTTTTTAAAATTTTTATCAACCTTAGGTTTCTTTTTTTTAAGATTTATTTATTTGACAGAAATAGAGAGCACAAGCAGGGTGAGTGGCAGGCAGGCAGAGGGAGAAGAGAAGCAGGCTACCCGCTGAGCAGGGAGCCCAATGTGGGACTCGAACCTAGGACCCTGGAATCATGACCTGAGCCGAAGGCAGATGCTTAACCGACTGAGTTATGCAGGTGCCCTCAACTAGGGTTTCTTCCTTCCTTCCTTCCTTCCTTCCTTCCTTCCTTCCTTCCTTCCTTCCTTTCTTTCTTTCTTTCTTTCTTTTCTTTCTTTCTTTCTTTCTTTCAAGATTTTATTTATTTACTTGACAGAGAGAGAGAGACAGTGAGAGCAGGAACACAAGCAGGGGGAGTAGGAGAGGGAAAAGCAGGCTTCCCACCGAGCAGGGAGCCCAATTCCGGGTTGATCCCAGGACCCTGGGATTATGACCTGAGCCGAAGGCAGATGCCCAATGACTGAGCCACCCAGGTGCCCCTCAACTAGGGTTTCATAAGAAATTTGGCTGGATGTTTTGTTGATATCAAGATAGTCTATATCTCAGTACTCTGTTTCCCACGGTGTAACAATCCTACAAAATGATAAAAATTTTATTAGTTCAGTGTGACATTCTTTGTAAATTATGCTGGTTCCTACTGCTTACTACTTTCTTTAGCAGCACTTTTCAATGTTCTGCCAGAATGGAAATATTCTATGATTTATGCTGTCCAATAGGGTAGCCACATGCCATAGATAGCTATTGAACATTTACAATATGGTTAGTGTGACTCAGGAACTAATTTTAACCTTTTTTTTTTAAATTTTAAATAATTAAATTGGGGTGTCTGGGTGGCTCAGTCAGTTAAGTGACTCTCTTTGGCTCAGGTCATGATCCCAGAGTCCTGGGATCAAGCTCCACCCATGTCAGGCTCTCTGTTCAGTGGGAGCCTGCTTCTCCATCTGCCTGCTGCTCCCCCTTCTTATACTCTCTCTGTCTGTCTCTCTTTCTGTCAAATAAATAAATAAAATCTTTAAAAGAAAAAAACCTTTAAAAATTTAAATTTAAATAGTGAGATGCGACAAAAGTAAAATCAATTTGTAAACTATTAAAAAAATGTAAAAATGCAAAAAAAAATAAATAGTGAGATGCGACTAGTGGTTATCATATTGGACAGCACAACTTTACCATATCTGATGAACCACCTGTTTAATAACTATTATATAATTTAATTGGAATTTTTAATACTAAGTGGAGAAACTCATGGTTCCTGGATGCATGGTTTTTCTCTCTTACTCTAAGTTGCAATTTTTTTTTCACTGCACCAACTCATAATTTCCTAAAGATTTCTGACATTGATTTTATGTCACTGGTTCATACCAACAAGTTGTTTTTAGACTGGGATATAATTGAATTGAGACTGAATAATCACTTCTTTCAAATCAATCTTTTTTTTTTTTAAGATTTTATTTATTTGAGATATTGAGAGAGTGAGAGAGTACAAACAGGGGGAGTGGCAGAGGGAGAGGGAGATATAGGCTCTCCACTGAGCAGGGAGCCTGACTCAAGGTTCCATCCCAGGACCCTGGGATCATGACCTGAGCCAAAGGCAGCTGCTTAACCAACTGAGCCACCCAGGTGTCCTTCAACTTTTTTTTTTTAATCATTTCCTTTAATAAAATTTTTTTCCTCCTTATAATGTGAACATCATTTTCCTTGATAGACAAAGTTGTAAGCAAAAATGTTGAATAATTTTGTTTTCTACTTTTCATTTTTGGCATTATTTCCATCTTTCCCAACAGTTAGCTTTCCCTTTACTTACTCTCCTTGAAGTTGATGTAGCTAATGGGGCCCTTTCTGTTGTCAGTAGTGTTTTTGTTTTCAAGCCCAGATGATTCTGGCTATAGCATTTTTACTAGAATACTTGTAGCTATATACTACTCTTTTATGTCCATCTATAACCATGAGCTTTTTATTTCCTCCCTAGTTTTTTGAAGTCCATTTTAAAATTTGAGTTTGGCAGAAATATGAGTAACATATAAATTTCTTTAACTGCTGTTCTTTTTGCATCCCCTGAATCAGATTTGATTATATTTTAATTCAGTTCAACCCATCTGATGGTGTTGACTGACCTTTAAGTGCCAGGCTCTGAGTTGGGGGTGGAGATTCCTAGGTGATTTAGACTTGGACCTTTCCATCACAGGACTTACACTCCACTAAGAGAATCAAATTTGTGTACTACAAGCCACATGCAGTGAGGTATATGTGTATTAATAGTATTTGTAATGTCCTGGGGGAGCATAGCAGAGGGACAGGGTTAATTCTGCTTGCAGGCACGTAGAATAGGAAAGGAGGTTATAAAAAATCAGAGAAGCCTCTCAAACAAACAGTGTTTGAATAAGAATGAGTAAGAGTTTGCAGAACAGGAAAGCTGGGTAACATGGTATTTATTCATAAATGAATAACATGAACAAAAGCCTGAGTGGATGATATGTTCCAAGTTTCCTAGCTAGTTTTGCAGCTAAAGTGTAGAGTGCTTCTTGGGGGAATGAAGAGAGATGAGGCTGAAGCTAAACAGTGGCTAAATGGTGAGGGACTTTTTATGTTACACTAAGGAATTTGAATAAACATGAACGTTCTTGAACAAGAGAAGTGAAATAGATTCCTCTTTTATTTTTTAATTTTTTTAAGATTTATTTATTTTAGAGCACAAGTCGGGCGGGGCAGAGGGAGAGAGAGAGGGGAAGCAGACTCCCTGCTGAGCAGGGAGCTGCAGGCTGGCTCAATCTCAAGACCCCTGGATCATGACCTGAGTGGAAACCAAGAGTCAGACACTTAGGGTGTTTAACCAACTGAGCCACCCAGGTGTCCCTAGATTCCTCTTTTAGAAAAACAATTCTGGTAACATCAACTTAGGATATGTTAGACTTGGGACAACTTGTGAAGGGGAAATCATTAGTCAAGAGGAAGAAGAAAATACCAGCTAGAGGGAGGGGTTCTAACAGAGCAACATTTAGGATGCAGCGCTGATAGAACTGGGTGGCTGATTGGCAGTGAGGGAAAGGAAGAGGCAGGAAGATGATTCAGAAGTTTCTCATATGTTTTGTTGTTCTTATTAGGGTCCACTTTTTCTTCTGAATCACTTTCCCTTTGGGATCTCTGCATCTGAGATCATGTCTGTCTTTTCTCTGAACTTTTGGAAACTTATCCCAACGGTAAGTGAGTGTGTGTTAATTTTATTAGTGTTCCAGTCTTCCTGTCCTAGGGATTCCAGGATGTGCTCATCTTATTTTTTTAAACTTCTCTATTTTGAGATCATTTTTGGACTTGTAGGAGAATTGCAGAAATAGTCCAATGACTTTCCATATACTGTTCACCCAGATTCTCTTTCACATCTTACATAAGCATAAAACAATGATCAAAACTAAGAAATTAACCTTAGAATAAGTTACTACTAACTAAATTACAGAATTCATTTGGATTTCACCAATTTTTCCACTAATGTCCTTTTATCCATTCCAGGATCCACGAAGGATCACACATTGCATTAAGTTATCACATTTCTGTAGTATCTTCTAATCTGTGACAATTTCTTAGTCTTTCCTTATCTTTTATGACCCTGACACTTTTGGAAAGTACTGGTCAGTTATTTCTGTAGAACTCCCTTCAACTTGAGTTTGTCTGATGTTTACTCATGATTAGATTGAGGTTATGCTTTATTGCAAAGGATACCAAAGAAATGATGTGCCCTTCTCAGTACTTCATATCAAGATGTATATGATATTGATAAGTATTACCAGAGATATTAACTTTGATCACTTAGCTAGGATGATATCTTCCAGTATGCCCACTACAAAGGTAATATTTTTGCTTCTTATTACTCAGTATTTTGTGGGAGACACTTTGAGAATATACAAATAACCCATTTTTGTTTAAGCTCTCACTAATTTTAATGTATTTCAAGTGCCTTGCCTACAACAATTATTACTGTAGTGTTCTTTTTTTTAAGATTGATTGATTGATTGATTGATTTTAAAGATTTTATTTATTTGACAGAGAGACACAGTGAGAGAGGGAACACAAACAGGGAGTGTGGGAGAGGGAGAAGCAAGCTCCTCGCAGAGCAGGGAGCCTGATGTGGGGCTTGATCCCAGGGCCCTGGGATCATGACCTGAGCCGAAGGCAGACGCTTAATGACTGAGCCACCCAGGCGCCCCTACTGTGGTGTTCTAATGGATATTTTCTATTTATTAGTTGAAATCCTTATCTTTTTAAAAAAATAAGCTGATTTAAACCAAACTTAAGGAGATAAGGGTATGCCTTTTTCCCCCAGTTTTATTGAGATGTTATTGACAAATAGCATATGTAAGTTTAAGGTGTGAACATGATGATTTGATATCCATATATATTGTAAAATAATTATCACAATAAGGTTAGTTAACACTTCTATCCCCTTACATAATTATCATTTTTTAAAGTGTGTGGTGAATATATATACCACATCTTCTTTATCCATTCATCTGTCAATGGACATCTTGGCTCTTTCCATAGTTGGGCTATTGTGGAATATTATGCAGCCATCAAAAGGAATGAAATCTTGCCATTTGCAATGATGTGGATGGAACTGGAGGGTATTAGGCTAAGCAAAATAAGTCAATCAGAGAAAGACATGTATCATATAATCTCACTGATATGAGGAATTCTTAATCTCAGGAAACAAACAGGGTTGCTGGAGTGGTGGGGGGTGGGAGAGATGGGGTGGCTGGGTGATAGACACTGGGGAGGGTATGTGCTATGGTGAGCGCTGTGAATTGTGTAAGACTGATGAATCACAGACCTGTACCTCTGAAACAAATAATACATTATATGTTTAAAAAAAAAAAAGATAATAGGAAGGGAAAAATGAAGGGGGGTGAAATTGGAGGGAGAGACGAACCCTGAGAGACGATGGACTCAGAAACAAACTGAGGGTTCTAGAGGGGAGGGGGTGGGGGGATGGGTTAGCCTGGTGATGGGTATTAAAGAGGGCACTATTGAATGGAGCAGTTGGTGTTATACGCAAACAATGAATCATAGAACACTACATCAAAAACTAATGACGTAATGTATGGTGATTAACATAACATAATAAAATACAAAAAAATATAAAAAATAATAAAATAATAATAATAAAATACAAAAAAAAACGTGTGTGGTGATAATATTCAAGATTTACTCTCTTAATTTTCAAGTATATAATACAGCATTATTAACTATATTCACCATGCTCTACCTTTGATCCCTAGAGTTTATTCACTTTATAGCCAGAAGTGTGTACCCTTTGACTGACATCTCCCCATTTCCCTCGCCCCTCCTAGTCCCTGGAGACCACCCATCTACTCTATTTCTAGGAGTTTGGCTTTTTTAGATTCCACATATAAGTGAGAACATTCCATATCTGTCTTTCCATGTCTGACTTGCTTCATTTAGCATAATGCCTCAAGGTCCATCCATATTGTCACAAAAGGTAGAATTTCCTTTTTTTTTAATGGCTGGAATATATCTGTACCTATCTATATTTATAGCCTCTCTCTATATCTCATATTTTCTTTCTCCATTCATCCATCACTGGACACTTAGGTTGTTTCCATGTCTTGCCTATTGCACACAATGCTGCAGTGAACGTGGAGGTGCAGATATCTTCCAGATAGTGTTTTCATTTCCTTTGGATGCAGCCCCAGAAACGGGACTATTGGACTGCGTGGGATTTCTATTTTTAATTTTTTGAGGAGCCTCCATACTGTTTTCCATAGTGGCTGCACCAGTTTGCATTCCCAACAGCGCACAAGGGTTTCCTTTTCTCCACATCCTCCCACATTTGTCTCTTGTCTTTTTGAACATAACCATTCAAGTAGGTGTGAGGTAATAACTCATGAAATGCTTTCGTAAGAAGAGTTGTCTCTTTTTTCCCATTTATGTATTTATTTATTCAGTCATATATTTATATTAGGATAGGTTCATGGATATTAATTTTATTATTGGGGTTATTAGCCTATATTACTATTATTTAATTTGCCAATAAACTTTTTCCAATTATGGCCATTAAGTACTCTTTCCGGCTCCTGTGCCTTTTTCACATGGCTGCATCCTTTATTTTTGAGCACTTCCTTATTTTCTAGCACCACAAGTAGCTTTATGCTGTTCTTGTATTTTCCCTGCCCCAGCCCTGGAATCACCCAGTTTTCCAAGGAGTGCTCACAGCTTTTTAACATGTTCGTATCACCTCTGCTTCATGAAGCAGTTCTTCATTGTTGATTGGAATTGAGTGAACAATAACAGAATGACAAGTAAAGGATTCTCTTTTGTGCTTCCTCATACTTTTGAGAGAGAAAAATTTTCCATAAGGTATGTTGAATTCACATTCAGCAAATATTTATCAATAGCCCCCTCCATGTCAGTGCTGGGTTAGGGATGAGGACATGCCCTCTGGCACAGGACAGAGTGTTCTCTAGGCAGCATATTCCATGTTTTGATAGAAGAGTTAGTAGAAGAGCTCTTCTTTAACCTGAGTTTTGCTTTGTCATGCCTCATCTGATAATAGAGAACTCCATTAACCTAAAATGTCCCCCAACTTTCAAGGTGTTGAGGTGTACTCAGGGGATGTCTCCTAAGGCTCACAAATAAGGCCAGTGAGTCATGCTCAGTTACTATGAAGAGACCTCTGTTTCTTGTCCTGTTGCTCTGGTGCCCTTCCTCTCTTGTGAGTCAGTAGAAAAAAATATTTTCCCCTTTAAATAACTTTTGGTTAGCATCGCTCCAATGAAGGGCAGCTTTGCCCTCAAGTCTTACAGATTGTTAGTGAAAGTGGTACTTTTGGTTGCTACTTATGGCACTCACCTCTCTATTTACCCAGTTCTCTTTCTTAGGATCTGTTGTGAGTCCCTCATGGGCTGGATCAGGAGATGTCACCATGCATTTCTTTTTTTTTTTTTAAGATTTATTTATCTGAGAGAGAGAGAGCACATGAGAGGGGGGAGGGTCAGAGGGAGAAGCAGACTCCCTGCTGAGCAGGGAGCCTGATGCGGGACTCGATCCCGGGACTCCAGGATCATGACCTGAGCCGAAGGCAGTCACTTAACCAACTGAGCCACCCATGTGCCCCTCACCATGCATTTCTTAGAGTCCTCTATCTCCCCAGCTAAAGAAGACTGTGTTCATGAATCAACATCTTTGTGCCCACTGTCCTCCTCACTTACAAGATAATATCCGGGAGGTGCCTTGGTGTCTTTTGTTAATAAACTTGGATGCGCCCCTTTAGTTCACCAGGCAGGTCTGATCTTGCAGTGGTGTATTGGGCTTGAGCTCAACCTGGGACACAAAGCATGCTTATATTGAGCTGAAAATATTCACTCTGCACTTATTATCCAAAAGGTTCTTATTATAGTAAGGGTACATGGAAAAAGCATAATTCCCTTCTATTATGTCCACCCCTCAAGGCTGAAGCCAGCTCTTTTCCTGCTCCTCTCAAAATTCTATTTTTCTAGGTTAAGCACACTCAGGACTTACTTTTTACCATTCTTCATATGATGTATTTCATGTTTTCTCACCATTTGGGTCAATTTCCTCTGAAAATGCTCTGGCCTGTCTGTAACCTTCCAAAAATGTGAGATCAAAGAGACTATTTGGCTCAACTGGAGAAGATTAGACTGGACTATCCCCTGTTTTCTACCTATTCTGCATCTTGTGGTGACAAAGCACATGATTCTTTAATTTGGATTTATAGCTAAGCCATATATCTACAAATCTGAGTTCAGAATTTATGTCATTATTTAATAATCAAAGATGTAATGAAAAATAACCAGACTGATTTTGACATGTACTTCTAAAAATAACAGAATTACCTAATTATGTATAGTTACATTTCTGAAGATGTAAGGCTTAAAAAAAAAGAACAATAATAAAAACTAACAAAAAATGGAAAGGGTATGAAAGGTAAGTTATATAACTTTTGGATATCCTATAAATTTAGGCATGTTTTTTTGAATGTTTTCTCAGCACAAATTAAGAACACCACAAATTTTTCTCAGCACAAATTAAGTGTGAGTAGCTTTGCAGAGGCAACCAGCATTTATCCAGCATCCTGTAGGAGAGGATAACAAAAGAAGGAAATGGGAGGGTTATAGCCTTCTACTTTGTATAGCCTGACTCTGAGAATTCAAGAATTAAGTTGTTGGTTATTAATTTAATATTTCATCCATACTAAGTAGCATTATTCTTTGGGGTTTTTGCTCTTGAAGAGCAAAGTGGTAAGAGTTCTGCTTGGGAATCAGAAGACCTAAGTTTAAATTCCATAACTTCTGTTTCCTTGATAACATTATTAATGTTTTTTAATCTTATAGTTCTTTACCTAATAAGAGTAGCTGTCTCATTATTTGTGAAGAGGCTTCAGTGAGATGGTGCATGTAAGGTTCTTAGAATGGAACACTTCACATTAGTAAGCATCCAGTAATGGTAGCTGCTGTTATTTTGAGTTATTGCTTGCTGAAATAATAACTAGGATTTTTCCTTTACATATTTTGAAGAATGTTCACATACCTCACCATCTCATTTGTTTCTTGTGACAACTTGTCAAATAGGTAGGTAGACATTATTATTACAGGGTGACTTGACTTAGTTTATTAGTGGAAGAACAGAGACTAGAACCCAGCCTTCAGACTCAAAATCCCTTGAGACTTCAAATGAATTACAATACCAATGTAAACTCTGTCCATGGGGAACAGACAGAAGAGCTAATGTATAGTAGAATTACTAATATTAGACTCTGACAAAGAAATAGAAACACAAAATGAATATAGATGGTGTTTTTTGAGGAATACCCTAAAGATGAGATGAAGTTTCCTTCTGTATAGTGTGTTCTTGTCGCTAAATGCGAAGGTGATTAATGAATTAAGAGAGTTTTTTTGGCATAAAGAAATTGTGACTCAAAGTAAATACCTTTTAAACTACTCCAGGGATTGAGTAACTAGAACTAGGTTCTGGGTTGAAAGAAAAATAGTTATTTCCTTCCTGGATTAGTGAGTATTGTTAATTTAATGGACCTAAGTTATAGAATGATGATAAAAAGATACAGAAGTTCTAGTTAACCATCCTATGTGGGGTGTTTTGGCTGTGGGGTTACTTTATTTACAGTTTCTATCTCACTTAAGGGTAACTTGACCTGAAACGGACAGGGGGATAAAACTTCTTTGGGGCAATAAGATGTAATTCTAAGGTTAATGTTTACTCGATGGCTAGAGTGCTCCAAACCATTCAATTTAAAGGTTATCTTCTTTTAAAAGCCTTCCAGAGAAGGAAATTCAGTAGTAGAGCCTAAGGAGTTCACCAACTAATTGTTAAAAAACAATTTCTCTGTATCTCCATTTTTCTTTAATAAAATAGGAGTGTTATGCTGACATAAAACCTGATAAAGTCTACAAAAAGAGAAGACAGCTGATTTCATGCAAAAATCTAAGTGAAACAAAATGTATGCAACTAAATTATAACTGAATATTCTAAAAATAATACACAAGAACTAAGGATTTAATCTGGGAATGTGGAACAATAAAAAGTAATCCAATAAGAGATTACAGGAGGAAAAACATACTAATAATGTACAAAAGGAATTAGATTTAGTTCAATATATACTGTTAAATGCTTGGTACAGGAGGACTAGAAGAAACAGCCTTAGCAAAATAAACAGAAGAAAGTTTCATGGACCAATAATAAGAAATGTGTCATGAACCCAGAGTTTTGATTAGTTGAATTTCATGCCCTAGTTTGAGAGAAAAGAGGAAACATGTTAGAAATCAGTTTTTAAAATTATATTAGCTGTTTAAAACTTAAAGATACTCTTACTAATGTCTAGAGTAGGACAAAAATATTTCCATTATCAATGCAATTTTGGAGATTCTAGTTAATATAATAAGCATGAAAATAAAACAAGAAATATGAATTCTAGGCAGGAACAAAAAAAAGCAGTCATTATTTTCAGATGACATGATTTTATATCTAGAAAAGCCAAGAGACTACATTAAAAATATTAGAGGTAAAAAGCAGCTCAGTTCATTGGTGCATTTCAAGATTTTGGCCAGAAAATTCTTTGTTGTTGGGGCTATCCTGTGCATGTCAGGGTTTTTAGTAGCATCACTGGTCTCTACCCACTGGATGCCATTGGAAGTCTGCGTCCTCACCTCCAAGTTATGTCCACCAAAAATGTCTCCAGACAAAACTGCCTGAGGTAAAAACCATTGCCATAGATTAAAAAAGGAAAGGAGATTTTAAATGACACAGAAAAAAAAGGCACCTGTTTTTGTATCCTGACTTATACTATAAAGAAGAATTATGAGAAAATTGGTAATATGTCATCAATAACTGGATATTTGATAATATTTAGGAATAATTGTCAAATTTGGATGTGTAATAATGGCGTTATATTTTTTAAAAGACTTTTTTGAGTGATGTATATTGAGTGATGTATATAGACATGCGGTTAAAATGGTGTATCTTGTATTTGCTTAAAAATACAGCTGAGGTGGGTAGGTGAATAAAAACTGAGCAGGTCTGGCTATTCTCTTTCTCTCTTTTACCTTTTTTCTTGAACATGATAAGAGGAATAGGGCCTTCCGTGGAGGTGGGGATTTCTCTTGACTTCCTGTAGTTTGTGGTAAGCAGACAAGGAAGAGCTGGCCCCAACCACAACGCCCCCCCACAGTGAGTGGACCCACAGGGCAGCCTGGAATCTGTCTGCACATCATCTCTTAGGGGGTGAAAAGTATTTTCTTTTCATTCCCACTCCCCCCTTTTTTATGTCTCCTGGCTTAAGCTGCATTTACCATTTAGTTTTTATAGAGCCTTAAGTTGGGGAAGGAGGGAACATTTCCCAAACTATTACTAAGAACCTCATACTGTCTCTTATTTTGCTGTTAATTGTTGTTTGTGTGATGCCTTGGCAGACATCCCAAGATAGACAAAGTGTAAAGGACTATGATACCAAAACCCCACCCTGAACTCTAACAATTTTCATAGTTACAAGCAAAACAAACCTATTTCTTTTGACCTACTATTCCTGTTCCTTGTCAGATGCATAATGCTGCCTCTATTGTGGTAACACTTAGTGACAGCCCCGCACTATTAGGAGACAAAACAACATAGTGACCAAAGCCAGTGTTGGGGGATAGGCCAATAGGATATGTGCTAGGAAAGGTGTTCTGAAGGCTCTTGCTTTTTGAGGCCTGTTCACTAAGGTCTCCAGGCTACCATGGTGCTTAAAGTCACCACTTTTATTTTTTTTATTTTTTTAAGATTTTATTATTTATTTGAAAGAGAGAGAGAGCAGGAATACAAGCAGGGGGAGTGGGAGAGGGAGAATCAGGCTTCCCCCAGAGCAGGGAGCCCGATGCGGGACTCGATGCGGGGATCGACCCCAGGACTCTGGGATCATGACCTGAGCTGAAGGCAGACGCTTAACGACTGAGCCACCCAGGTGCCCCTAAAGTCACCACTTTTAAAGTCAACTCCTTATGAAAATGCATATCTCCAGGAGCTTTCTGCTAAAGTAGAAATGTGTTACTTTGGAGAAAGTACACACCACACTAACTCTGTACATCCACAGAGAGCCCAAGTACAGATTAGTTTATCAAGTTAATTAATTTGAAAGGAAGGTCCTTAAGAAAGGAATTACAAAATAGTGCTTTCTATGGGGGCACAATGAGAAAGCTCAGGGAAGCTAGGAAGGTAAGAAAAGTGTAAGGAAGAACATGAAGAGATGCTTGGGAAGGCATGGCCTGGGTAGGGAGAATCCTTGCCAGACAGGGGACAGCAAAAACTAAGTCTAGACCAGCATTGTGCATTGGAACTTTCTGCAGTAATGAAAGTATTCTATATCTGCACTGTTCAGTACAGTAATTAGCCATAAGTCACTATTGACTATTGAGTGCTTGAAATGTGACTGGTGTGATTGAAGAAATGAATTTTAAAATTTATTTAATTTTACTAATATGAATTAAAATTTAGATAGCCATAGGTAGATAGTGGCTCCTGTATTGGATGAGGCACATCTAGATGAAGGATAGGGGGGTGGGGAAAAAAATCACAGAAAGCAACATATGGGGGAATCAGAGACACATTTCACATGGTATCACTTTATATTTCTAGGCAACAAGTAGTTTACAAATTACAAGTTATATTTGGCAAATTAACTTGTCTCATGAAATATTTGTGTAGATTAAATAGACTGACTATAGTAAGCTATAATGATTAGATTTGCCATGTCCTTCATAATCTTATTTTACTTATATGAACACAGTTGAATGAAGGGAAGGAGACCATTGAGAATGATCAGAAAGGGGATTCTTAATATTCAAGAGAGGCTGTAATTGCTTTTACAAATATGTAATTGCAAGTTTTGTTATAAATTTTTCTTTAAGAATTTTGATCGTTTCTCTTGGCTGCTTATGCCTCGATCAAGACATTTATAGGGGCTGCAATCACAGTCACTGAACCTCAACCAGGGTGGAGCCCAGGAACATTCTCCCCATTGCCCTCACAAGTTTTGGCACATTTTGGAATGAGCAGTCAAACAAACAAACCTAGCAACCTCTATTGTAATGATAGTTGAACATATTGGCATAGAGATAGAATTTTCCTTCCTGGTATTACTAATGTACTTAATGAAAGTATTTTTTGATTGGTTATTTTTTTATCAGGGCTAAGCTGTTCAGAAAGTATTAAGTGGCACCAGAAATTTTGCCTAAATCATTTGGTGGCTGTTGGGGGCCATGAAACCTACACAAGAATGAAAATAATCTCTCTTAAAAAAAAAATTTGTATTTGAGAGAGAGAAAGACAGCACAAATGGGGGGGGGGGGGAGAGAATTTCAACCAGACTCCATGCTGAGCACAGAGCCTGATGCGGGACTTGAACCCAGGACCCTGAGATCATGACCTGAGCCCAAACCAAGAGTTGGATGCTTGACCGACTGCACCACCCAGGCACCCTGAAAATAATCTCTTTAAGATAGCCTAAGCCAGAACAATCTTTTGGTATTGTTCAGGAGAAAGGATTCCCTTTGGAATTTTGAAATATCCTCCTAATTAATGTGGTGATATCTAGCATGTCATTGCTATGCCAGATGGTTATCCCAGAGATAGAATTTGGTCAACTCCCTGTTTCATGCCATGTGAAACCCCTCTGCCCCAAGATTTCTGCATATTTCTGGAGTTCTTATACTCCTGTGGTCACCCATGACTCTGAAATGCTGTTTCCTCTGAATTAATTGGCTTGGATCATGAATCATCTTGTCATCTTGTAGCTGGTGTTTCTGTTCTGTACCATGTCAAACAAAATGTGAAATTTATTCCTTTACTCTGTTTTCGCAGATTCCTGCCATTACAAAGCATGTGCATCAGAATTAAAGATTTTATTTATGCATAAGTTATGACCTAGGACTCTCTGAAAATTGCCTTGAGGTCAGTGGAGGATACTGTTTGGTGACTTATCAGCTGTCTTCATAAACTGTGCCATTACTCTTGTATTAGCTTCATAGGTTCACCATGGAGTTCTTGAGAAGTTCCACCTATTCTCAAACCCTAAGTCAGGTACTATGTCCAAATATCAGTTTGATTTTTTCTACCTCATCTGGCTTCTTACAAGTTCCTACCGGACTTGTTTGAAATATTCTTGAGATGCTACTTCAGAATATTTATGAGGTTAGAAGGACCCTAAATTAATCCCAGTGCCCAAATTAAAAAAAAAGAAATTGTGTTTGGGCCCTTGGATGGCTCAGTTGGTTAAGCATCTGCCTTCAGCTCAGGTCATGATCCTAGGGTCCTGGGATGGAGTCCCACATTGGGCTCCCTGCTCAGCAGATTCTGCTTCTCCCTCTCCCCCTCCCCCCTGCTCATTCTCTCTCTCTCTCAAATAAATAAAATCTTAAAAAAAAATATTTAACTGCACAAGTAATTAACATGGTTTCAATGGAAAAATAGTCTAGAAATTTGTTTTCAGAGTATGTAATTTCTTAGGGAGGACAGGTAAGGTAGCTTATTATGGAATGAGAATACATTCTTCTTGGGATGTTCAGTAATGAACTATGCAAAGGATTTAGATGTGTTTGTAATAAGGAGCTTAAATAATCTTTAAGATATATTTTATTTATGGTAAAATTCACAGATCTTAAGTGTAAAACGGAATGGGTTTTGATGAATGCAACCATTGTATAACTATCACATAAATCAATATGTAGAACATTTCCATCACTCCTGAAAGTCCCCTATGCCTCCTTTCAGATAATCACTACTCTCTGTAGGCAACCATTGTTCTGAGAAATGGATTAATTTTGTAAATGGAATAATAAAAAATGTGTTCCTTTATGTCTGTTTTCTTTCATTCAACATATTTTAAAAATTCATCCATGTTGTTGAACGCACCAATGCTTTGTTCTTTTTAATTGCTGGGTACTATTTGTCATATATTTCCATTTACCTAACACTCCCTCTATTTTTTCATCAGTGATCTGCAGTGTTCTGCATACAGATTCTACACAAATTTTTAAAGAATTATACCTCTTTCTTTCATTTTTATTTGTTGGAGCTGTTGTATAAGGTATTTAAAAAAAACACTGTAGTGTCCAATTGTTTATTATTACCATTTAGAAATACTATTATTATTTGAATGTTGACTTTGTCTCCTGAGATCTTGTTAAATTTATGTATAATTTTTGGGAGCTCCACACCACCTTGAAAAAATTTCTTCAAATTTTCTAGCAGACAATAATTTCATTTGTAAAAAGGAACAATTTTATTTCTCTGTTCTTAATTTTCATGTTTAATTTCTCCCTCTCTCCTTTCCTTCCTTCCTTCCTTCCTTCCTTCCTTCCTTCCTTCCTTCCTTCCTTCCT
>NW_023270431.1:22430556-22434448 GCF_011800145.1 Mirounga leonina
CCTTCCTTCCTTCCTTCCTTCCTTCCTTCCTTCCTTCCTTCCTTCCTCCCTCCCTCCCTCCCTCCCTCCCTCCCTCCCTCCTTCCCTTCCCTTTCTTTCCCTTCCCTTCCCTTCCCTTCCCTTCCCTTCCCTTCCCTATTCCTTTCCTTTCCTTCATATTGCACAGGCTAGAACATACACTACACTACTGAATGGGAATGATAAGAGTAGAAGTCTTTGTCTTGTATCTAATCTTAGAGGAAAAACATTCAGTCTTTACCACTGAATGTGAGTGGGATTTTTTAGATACCTTCTGTCAGGATGAGAAAGTTCCCCTCTTTTCCTAGTTTGCTGGGAGTTTTTATCATGAAAGACATTTGAATTTTGTCAAAAGCTTTTTCTACATTAATTGATGTGATCATGTGGCTTATGTGTGTTTCTGTGTATGTGCATTGTAGCTGGTTAGTATGATGGATTACATTGATTTTCAAATAGTGAATCCAACTTACAGTTTTTAAAAAGATTTTTTTTTTAGAGAGAGAAAGAGAGAAGGGGGGAAGGGTAGAGGGAGAGAATCCTCAAGCAGACTCCCTGCTAAGCATGAAGATGAGGTGGGGTTCAATCTCACGGCTCATGAGATCATGACCTGAGCCCAAACCAAGAGTCGGATGCTTAACTGACTGAGCCATGCAGGCGCCCCCAACGTTACATTTTTGGAATGAACCCTACTTGGTAGTGGTCTATTTTTCTTCTTATATATTGCCAGATTTAATTTGCTAATATTTTGTTAAGGATTTTTGTGTTTATGTCCATTAGGTATATTGGTCTGTAATTTTCTTGTACTGACTTTTTCTGGTTTTGGTATCAAGGTAAGGCTGGTCTTGCAGAAACGGTTGGGAAATGTTACTTCCTGTCTATTCTCTGGAAGATACTTGTTGAATTGACGTTATTTCTTTTTCAAATCTTTGGTAGAATTCACCAGTGAAATCATCTGGAGATTTTTAAATTAAATTTGTGAATTAAATTTCTTTGATATAGAGTCATTCAAATTATGTATTCCAGGATAGGTGAGTTGTAGTAGTTAGTGTTTTTTCTTTGTGAATTAAATTTCTTTGATATAGAGTCATTCAAATTATGTATTCCAGGATAGGTGAGTTGTAGTAAGTTAGTGTTTTTTAAGAAACTGGTCTATTTCATCTCTTTTGTCCAACTTATATGCATGGAGTTTGTAGTATTTTATTATTATTTTGGTGTCTGCAGAGTTTATAGTGATAGCCCTTATTTTGTCTATGGTATTGTTGTCATGTGTCTTCTTTTCTTTGTCAGTCTGGTTAAAGGTTTATTAATTTTATCACGGCTTTCAAAGAACCAATTTTGGTTTGGTTTATTTTCTGTGTTATTTTTCTGTTTTTGATTTAATCAGTTTCTGCTCTTTATTATTCCTTCCTTTTGTTTGCTTTGGGTATATTTGGGTATTTTTTTTCTAGTTTAAGGTAAACTTTTTAAATTTTTGATTTGAGAAATTTCTTCTTTTCTAATATGTTTTGAAAATTATAAATATCCTTTTACACACTTTAACTGCATCCCACAAGTTTTAATATGTTGAATTTTAATTTTTGTTCAGTTCATAAATATTTTCCAATTTCCCTTATAACTCCATCTTTGATCCATAGATGATTTAGAGTTATGTTGTTTAATTACCAGATATTTGGAGATTTTCTAGTTATCCTCCTGTTATTGAATTCTAGTTTAATCTCATTATGATCAGAGAACATATTTTGTATGGTTTCATTAGAAAAAACTTTTTTAAGGTTTGTTTTGGCCCAGGATATGGTCTGTCTTGGAATATGTTTCCTCTGTATTTGAGCAGAATGTGTATTCTGTCATTTGGTGGATTTTTTAAAATGTTAATTAGTTCTAATTAGTTAATAGTATTGTTCTGTTCTTCTATATCTTTGCTAATTTAAAAAATCTATTCTATTGATTACTGGATGAGAATGTTGAAGTCTTCAACTGCAATTGAAGACTTCTTTTTTAATCTATCAATTTCTGTCTCATGTATTTTAAGGCTGTATTGTTAGATAATATATATTTAGGATTGTTATGTCTTCTTGGCAAAGACCCTTTAATCATTAGGTAATGTCTTTCTTTATCCCTGGTAACATTTTTTTTTGCTCTAAGCTTTCTTTTTTCTGATATTAATAGCCAGCCTGACTTTTTAAAAAAATTGTGTCTGTATGCTGCATCTTTTCTATTCTTTTATGTCTAATTTACCTGTTATTATATTTGAAGTGGGCCTATTGTAGCATATAGTTGTGGGTGGTTTTGTTTTGTTTCCTTGGTACATTCTGAAATCTCTGTTTTTGACTTGGTGTATTTAAAGCATTTGCTTTTAAGGTAACTATATGTTTGGATTTATATATATGTTTAAAACAGATAGGTTGGGGGACCTAGGTAACTTAGTTATCATCTGACTTTGGCTCAGGTTGTGACTTCAGGGTCGTGGGATTGAGCGTGTCTGGCTCCCCACTCAGTGGAGGAGTTCCTCTGTTTCTACTTTCCTGTCTTCTTTTGTAATATTTGAATATTTTTTGGTATTCTCTTTTATCTATTGAGTTTTCAGCTATCCCTCTGTGTGTGTGTGTGTGTGTATTTTAATGGTTGCTCTAGATATTAGAATATATTTATTCTTAACTTTTCACAGTCTACTTAGAATAATATTTTTTTTTTTAAGGATTTTATTTATTTATTTGACAGAGAAAGACACAGCGAGAGAGGGAACACAAACGGGGAGAGGGAGAAGCAGACTCCCCGCCGAGCAGGGAGCCCGATGCGGGACTCGATCCCGGGACTCCAGGATCATGACCTGAGCCGAAGGCAGTCGCTTAACCAACTGAGCCAACCAGGCGCCCTACTTAGAATAATATTTTATCACCTCACATGCAATGTAAAAATCTTGTTACCCAATGGATTCCTTACTGTTGTAATTTTCATATATATTATATCGACATACATTGAGATCCCATGGGACAATGTTATCATTTTTGCTTTCATCCATCATGAATATTTAAAGAACATAGCAGAAAAATAGTTTCATATTTACCCAGATAGTTACCATTTCTGTTGACTTTCCTTCACTTGCATAGTTTCAAGTTTCCCTTTCAGATCATTTCCCTTCTTTCTTCAGATCTTCTGTTACCATATCTTCCATAGTAAGTCTGCTGTTGACAAATTCCTTTAGTTTTTAGTCATCTGATAATGTTTTATTTTCATCTTCATTTTTGGAGGATATTTTCACTGGATGTAGAATTCTGAGTTGACAGTTCTTTAATTTCAGTACATTATGTCCTTTAGGCATTCATGGTTTCTCATGAGAAATCTGTGGATCTTTAAATTGTTGTCCCCCTCCATGTAATGCCCTGTTTTCCTCAAGCTGATTTCAAGAAACTTTGTTTTTAGTTTTTTTTCAAATAATTTTTTTATTGTTATGTTAATCCCCATACATTACATCATTAGTTTTAGATGTAGTGTTCCATGATTCATTGTTTGTGCATAACACCTAGTGCTCCATGCAGAATGTGCCCTCCTCAATACCCATCACCAGGCTAACCCATCCTCCCACCCCCCTCCCCTCTAGAACCCTCAGTTTGTTTTTCAGAGTCCATCATCTCTCATGGTTCGTCTACCCCTCCGATTTCCCCCCTTCATTCTTCCCCTCCTGCTATCTTCTTCTTCTTCTTTTTTTCTTAACATATATTGCATTATTTGTTTCAGAGGTACAGATCTGAGATTCAACAGTCTTGCACAATTCACAGCGCTTACCAGAGCACATACCCTCCCTAGTGTCCATCACCCAGTCACCACATCCCTCCCACCCCACCCCCCACTCCAGCAACCCTCAGTTTGTTTCCTG